>NC_064921.1:142813223-143116695 GCF_023897955.1 Schistocerca gregaria
GAAACTGGTAACGTCATCGGTCCCTAAGTTTACGCATTACTTAATCTGACAAACTAACTTACGCCAAACACACACACACACACACACACACACACACACACACACACACACACACACACACACACATGCCCGAGGGAGGACTCGAACCTACGAAGGGCTAATTGAAATTTGTGGTAAGGTCTTATGGGATGAAACTGCTAACGTCATCGGTCCCTAAGCTTACGCATTACTTAATCTGACTTAAACTAACTTACGCCAAACACACACACACACACACACACACACACACACACACACACACATGCCCGAGGGAGGACTCGAACCTACGAAGGGCTAATTGAAATTTGTGGTAAGGTCTTATGGGACGAAACTGCTAACGTCATCGGTCCCTAAGCTTACGCATTACTTAATCTGACTTAAACTAACTTACGCCAAACACACACACACACACACACACACACACACACACACACACACATGCCCGAGGGAGGACTCGAACCTACGAAGGGCTAATTGAAATTTGTGGTAAGGTCTTATGGGACGAAACTGCTAACGTCATCGGTCCCTAAGCTTACGCATTACTTAATCTGACTTAAACTAACTTACGCCAAACACACACACACACACACACACACACACACACACACACACACACACACACACATGCCCGAGGGAGGACTCGAACCTACGAAGGGCTAATTGAAATTTGTGGTAAGGTCTTATGGGACGAAACTGGTAACGTCATCGGTCCCTAAGCTTACGCATTACTTAATCTGACTTAAACTAACTTACGCCAAACACACACACACACACACACACACACACACACACACACACATATGCCCGAGGGAGGACTCGAACCTACGAAGGGCTAATTGAAATTTGTGGTAAGGTCTTATGGGACGAAACTGCTAACGTCATCGGTCCCAAAGCTTACGCATTACCTAATCTGACTTAAACTAACTTACGCCAAACACACACACACACACACACACACACACACACACACACACACACACACACACACACATGCCCGAGGGAGGACTCGAACCTATGAAGGGCTAATTGAAATTTGTGGTAAGGTCTTATGGGACGAAACTGCTAACGTCATCGGTCCCTAAGCTTACGCATTACTTAATCTGACTTAAACTAACTTACGCCAAACACACACACACACACACACACACACACACACACACACACACACACACACACACACATGCCCGAGGGAGGACTCGAACCTACGAAGGGCTAATTGAAATTTGTGGTAAGGTCTTATGGGACGAAACTGGTAACGTCATCGGTCCCTAAGCTTACGCATTACTTAATCTGACTTAAACTAACTTACGCCAAACACACACACACACACACACACACACACACACACACACACACATATGCCCGAGGGAGGACTCGAACCTACGAAGGGCTAATTGAAATTTGTGGTAAGGTCTTATGGGACGAAACTGCTAACGTCATCGGTCCCAAAGCTTACGCATTACCTAATCTGACTTAAACTAACTTACGCCAAACACACACACACACACACACACACACACACACACACACACACACACACACACACACATGCCCGAGGGAGGACTCGAACCTATGAAGGGCTAATTGAAATTTGTGGTAAGGTCTTATGGGACGAAACTGCTAACGTCATCGGTCCCTAAGCTTACGCATTACTTAATCTGACTTAAACTAACTTACGCCAAACACACACACACACACACACACACACACACACACACACACACACACACACACATGCCCGAGGGAGGACTCGAACCTACGAAGGGCTAATTGAAATTTGTGGTAAGGTCTTATGGGACGAAACTGCTAACGTCATCGGTCCCTAAGCTTACGCATTACTTAATCTGACTTAAACTAACTTACGCCAAACACACACACACACACACACACACACACACACACACACACATGCCCGAGGGAGGACTCGAACCTACGAAGGGCTAATTGAAATTTGTGGTAAGGTCTTATGTGACGAAACTGCTAACGTCATCGGTCCCTAAGCTTACGCATTACTTAATCTGACTTAAACTAACTTACGCCAAACACACACACATACACACACACACACACACACACACACACACACACACACACACATGCCCGAGGGAGGACTCGAACCTACGAAGGGGGAAGTCGCGCGGACCGTGAGAAGACGCCTGAGACCGGGCGGCTACTCCGTTGACCCACATGGCTAATGATAGTCCGTATGGCTCAAGAGCGGAAGTAAAGGACTCAGCCTGTACCTCAAAAAGTAAAACACGAATAGTCCTAATGCCTAGGCATGCACATTCAACGATAAGCACTGATATGTCCACGTCAGTGTCTGAATTGGAGCTTGTCAACTATTTTCTCGTACGCTTCTTCGTTGGTCATCTTAACATTGATGATATGGCCGCTATCGAAAAATGACTCCCAATGATTTCTGTGGATTTAGGTATAGTTCATCAGGCAAGAAAATTTCTACTTCGTATGTTCGCACTTTAATTTTAATAGTGTTATTCCTACAGGATTGAGTGATATTGCTTTAGTGAACTTGGTCTAAGCGATTCGCGCCCACGGGAAGTAAACAAGTCACGCGCGACGCTCGCCTGGCAGGACGTTGAGTGCACAACCTCGATGGAGATAGAGCGAGGAAAAACGACTGTCTGTATGCCTCTGGGCATGAGCCCTAATTTCTCGCATCCCTGCTCGCAGGGTACGTTGGTGGCAGCAGAATCGTTCGCCTGTCAGCTTGAAATGACGGATCTCTAAATTTTCTCAATAGTGTTTCCGAAAAAGAACGTCACCTTCCCTCCAGGGATTCCCATTTGTGTTCCCGAAGCATCTTCGTAACACTTAAGTGTTGTTTAAACCTACCGGTAGCAAATCTAGCAGCCCGCAAATCTGAATTGCCTCGAAGTCTTCCTTCAATCAGACTTGTTACGCAACCCACTCGAGCAGTACTCAAGAACAGGTAGCATCAGCGCACCATGGGCGGTCTCCTTCACAAGTAAACCACTCTTCCCTAAAAGTCTCACAATAAACCGACGTCGACCATTTGCCCTACCTAACAAAGTTCTCACATGCTCGTTCCACCTCCTACTGCTTTGCAACGTCATGCCCAGATATTTAAACAACTTGACAGTATCAAGCAAGACACTAACAATGCCGTATCCGAACATTAAAGGTTTGTTTTTCGTACTCATCCACTATAACTTACATTTTTCCACATTTAGGGCTAGCTGCCATTCATCACACAAGCTGGAATTTTGATTGTCTCGTATCTTCCTACAGTCATTCAACTTCGACACGTTACCGTACATCATGGCATCATCAGCAAAAAATAAAAATAAATAAATAAATAAGCATAGATTGCTGCTCACGCTGTCAGCCAAATCGTTTATGATGTGTAATGAATTTTAGCAGAGGCTCACAAGGCGAAACTAATCTACCACGTATAAATGAAGCTTCTGCACAGCTCATGTTACGTTATAAAATTCTACATATACGTTTACATCTGCATCTATATACGTATCCCACAAACACTCTGTGAAGTGCTTGTTAGAGTTTCTTCCCGTTCGCATCGTGGGTGGTGCTATTCTCCTGACAGTGCTACAACGCCTCTCGCACCTGCAGTATGAGGGCAGCCTAACATGCAAGGGGTTACATCAGCAATAGACGCTGACTAGGCCACCAGGCGGCAGCGTGAGGCGCCGCTAGAGATTATTGGCTCTTCTCACTTGTTTGTTTCTGTGCGCCACGTGATCGCAGATAGTTCCAGTAGTACTGCTGCAAGGCGTGGGTGTTTAGGCACAGGCTGAGTAATCCAAAGCCGTTTTCCACAGAGCCTCTGCAACAGGCATCTACAGCCCCCACAGCTCATTTCCATGGTCAAAAAACACCAAAACTGGCCAGATGGTGGAAAAATAGTGTGGCTGTAAATTTTTGCATAGAGGTAGGAGGGTGTGTCCTGAACAACATACTAAAAAACCTGACCGGTGGAGTGTGAGCGTTGGGATGGATGCGGCTGTGGTGGTCACTCTTTTAAGTTGACATCTTGGATATTCGGGAATCCAGCCTGATGTTCGCGTCGTTCTTGCACGATATTTCAACAGCGTGCCTCGCTGTCTTCTTCAGGTGCTACCTGAGACTGGTCCTTGGGTCGATCGAGTCCAGTATTTATGCCTGGAAGGAGCTGGACGTTTCCTAGTCGGTCCGCGCCGGGTGAGTTTTCCATCTGTGGTCCGCACCCGCCAGACTCGGCTTCAACGGACCCCTCCAGTCGCGGATGTTCCGACTGCCGTCGGCGCCGGTTTTGGCCGTCCTCAATGGTTGTGGTTGTCATTTGAGGTGTGTCAGACCCGATCTGAGATGTTGGGTACTCTATCTCATGACTGTTACTACGGTTTCCGCTTCTGTTGCGTGCTGGGCGCTCCCTAATCGGTCCGCGCCGCGTCGTGTGTTCCACCTGAGGTCCGCGCCCGCCAGACGCGTCTACATTGTCCTCCTCTGGTCGCCGGTGTTCCCTCCGCCGTCCGCTCCCGGCCTGGCCGTCTTCTGAAGTCGAGTTCGTGATCTGGGGTGTGTCAGATCTGGTCTCTAATGTCCAACATCTTGTCTCACGGCTGTTCCCTCGGTCTCCACTTACATTCCTTGCAGAATCCCGGAGTGTCCTGCGTTGAGTTTTCACAAGCTCAAGCGCAGGATTCCTGGCAGTGCTGATTTGGTATCCCGTGTCACGGTTGATCAGATTGTCTGTGACCTTAATCTCAATTGCTTCTTTAATGACACTGTCCCAAAATCTTGAGGTATGTGTCACAATCTTGGTGTCATTGTAATCCATTGAATGACCAAGTTCCAGACAATGCTCTGCTATGGCTGATTTAGTTGCCTGCCTGAGTCTGGTATGTCTCTGGTGTTCTTTACACCTGATGTCCACAGTTCTGGTGGTCTGCCCAATGTATGGCATCCCACACTGGCACGGTATGTTGAAAATACCTTGCTTGCGTAGCCTCAGGTCAAATATCGTACGAGAACGACGCGAACATCCGGCTGGATTCCCGAATATCCAAGATGTCAACAGATCGCCGGGAAAGCCTTTTCAGTAGTTCCAAGAGCAACAGTCTGGATGATTGACTGATTTGGCCTTGTAACACTAACCAAACGGCCTCGCTGTGCTGGTATGGCGAATGGCTGAAAGCAAGGGGAAACAACAGCCGTAATTTTACCCGAGGGCATGCACCTTTAGCCTTCGGTAAAATATTCCAGATGTAAAATAGTCCCCCATTCGGATCTCCAGGCGGGGACTACTCAAGAGGATATCGTTATCAGGGGAAAGAAAACTGGCGTTCTACGGGTCAGAGCGTGGAATGTCAGATCCCTTAATCAAGCAGGTATAGTGGGAATTAGTGAAGTTCGGTGGCGGGAGGAACAAGACTTCTGGTCAGGTGACTACAAGGTTATAAAAACGAAATCAAATAGGGGTAATGTTGGAGTAGGTTTAATAATGAATAGGAAAATACGAATCCGGGTAAGCTACTACAAACAGCATAGTGAACGCATTATTGTGGCCAAGATAGATACGAATCCCACACCTACCACAGTAGTACAAGTTTATATGCCAACTAGCTCTGCAGATGACGAAGAAATTGAAGAAATGTATGATCAAATAAAAGAAATTATTCAGATAGTGAAGGGTGACGAAAATTTAATAGTCATGGGTGACTGGAATTCGGTAGTAGGAAAAGGGAGAGAAGGAAACGTAGCAGATGAATAATAGATTGGAGGTAAGAAATGAAAGAGGAAGCCGCCTGGTAGAATTTTGCAGAGAGCACAACTTAATCATAGCTTACACATGGTTCATGAATCATAAAAGAAGTTTGTGTACATGGAAGAGGCCTGGAGATACTGACAGGTTTCAGATAGATTATATAATTGTAAGACAGAGATTTAGGAACCAGGTTTTAAATTATAAGACAATTCCAGGGGCAGATGTGGACTCTGACCACAATCTATTGGTTATGAACTGTAGATTAAAACTGAAGAAACTGCAAATAGGTGGGAATTTCAGGAGAAGAACTGTAGATTAAAACTGAAGAAACTGCAAATAGGTGGGAATTTCAGGAGATGGGACCTGGATAAACTGAAAGAACCAGAGGTTGTACAGAGTTTCAGGGAGAGCATATGGGAACAATTGACAAGAATGAGGGAAAGAAATACAGTAGAATAACAATGGGCAGCTTTCAGGGACGAAGTACTGAAGGCAGCAGAGGGTCAAGTAGGTAAAAAGACCAGGGCTAGTAGAAATCATTCGGTAACAGAAGAAATATTGAATTTAGTTGATGAAAAGATAAAATATGAAAATGCAGTAAATGAAGCAGGCAAAAAGGAATACAAACGTCTCAAAAATGAGATCGACAGGAAGTGCAAAATGGCTAAGCAGGGATGGCTAGAGGACAAATATAAGTATGTAGTGGTAAGATAGATACTGCCTACAGGAAAATTAAAGAGACGTTTGAAGAAAAGAGAACCACTTATATGAATATCAAGAGCTCAGGTGGAAACCCAGTTCTAAACAAAGAAAGGAAAGCAGAAAGGTGGAAGGAGTATATAGAGGGTCTAAACAAGGGTGATGTACTTGAGGACAATATTATGGAAATGGAAGAGGATGTAGATGGAGACGAAATGGGAGATATGATACTGCGTGAAGAGTTTAACAGAACACTGAAAGACCTAAGTCGAAACAAGGCCCCAGGAGTAGACAACATTCCATTGGAACTACTGACGGCCTTGGGAGAGCCAGTCCTGACAAAACTCTACCATCTGGTGAGCAAAATGTATAAGACTGGTGAAATACCCCAGACTTCAAGAAGAATATAATAATTCCAATCCCAAAGAAAGCAGGTGTTGATAGATGTGAAAATTACCGGACTATCAGTTTAATAAGTCACGGCTCCAAAATACTAACGCGAATTCTTTACAGATGAATGGAAAAACTAGTAGAAGCTGACGTCGGGGAAGATCAGTTTGGAATCCGTAGAAATATCGGAACACGTGAGGCAATACTGACCCTACGACTTATCTTAGAAGTTAGATTAAGGAAAGGCTAACCGACATTTCTAACATTTGTAGACTTAGAAAAAGCTTCTGCCAATGTTGACTGGAATACTCTCTTTCAAATTCTGTAGTTCGCAGGGGTAAAATACAGGGAGCGAAAGCTATTTACAATTTGTGCAGAAACCAGATGGCAGTTATAAGAGTCGAGGGACATGTAAGGGAAGAAGTGGTCGGGAAGGACTTGAGACAGGGTTGTAGCCTCTCCCCGATGTTAGTCAATCTGTATATTGAGCAAGGAGTGAAGGAAACAAAAGAAAAATTCGGAGTAGGTATTAAAATCCATGTAGAAGAAATAAAAACTTTGAGGTTCGCTTTTCTGTCAGAGACAGCAAAGGACTTGGAAGAGCAGTTGAACGGAATGGATAGTGTCTTTAAAGGAATATATAAGATGAACATCAACAAAAGCAAAACGAGGATAATGGAATGTAGTCGACCTTAACTCGGGTGATGCTGAGGGAATTAGATTAGGGAATGAGACACTTAAAGTAGTAAAGGAGGTTTACTATTTGGGGTGCAAAATACCTGATGATGGTCGAAGTAGAGAGGATATAAAATGTAGGCTGGCAATGGCAAGGAAAGCGTTTCTGAAGAGAGAAATTTGTTAAAATAGAGTATAGATATGTGTCAGGAAGTCGTTTCTGAGAGTATTTGTATGGAGTGTAGCCATGTATGGAAGTGAAACGTGGACGATAAATAGTTTGGACAAGAATGGAATAGACGTTTTCGAAATGTGGTGCTACAGAAGAATGGTGAAGTTTAGATGGGTATATCACATAACTAATGGGGAGGTATTGAATAGAATTGGAGAGAAGTGAAATTTTTAGCACGGCTTGACTAGAAGAAGGGGTCGGCTGTTAGGCCATATTCTGAGGCATAAAGGGATCACCAATTTAGTATTTGAGGGCAGCATGGAGGGTAAAAATCGTAGAGGGAGACCAAGAGATGACTACACTAAGCAGATTCAGAAGGATGTAGGTTGCAGTAGGTACTGGGAGATGAAGAAGCTTGCACAGGATAGAGTAGCATGGAGAGCTGTATCAAACCAGTCTCAGGACTGAAGACCACAGCAACAACAACAACCTAATTTATTGTTTTTCTCATATGAAATGTAGTTGTTCAACCGCTTTTATCAAATAAGTCCTTTAACCAACGCCGTCAACCCTCAATGCCTGTTACGATTGTAGAATCATGTCTTTACAGCTCTATGGACGTTTGTCCAGCTGAGAGGTCTGATGTTGTATTCGCGACCGCATTGTATTAAAATGCTGCGTCCACTGTCCGTATGGGTCCGTGCTGAGTACGCCAGAACTCGGATGGCTCCATATTATGGAACTACTATTATATATCTTTCTTGGTTTGCCATAGTTCTTCCTTGCAGTCGATGTTGTAATTACATTTGGCTTTTTATTCCAGGCTTCAAGTACCTTACGTTTTTATGGGCCTTATGCTGACAGGATGATATTTCCATATAATTTTTATCTTAAATCTGTATGCTAGCATTGAAGGACGAGTGTTGACTCACCACTTTACTTCTTATGTAAGTTCGCAACTATTGTTAGTTTAGAGATCGCTACACAGCCTGGAACTTCGACTCATGCTTCCCCCCTTCCCCGTTTTTAACGTACCTATGTCTCATTGCCTATAAATACATAAAACTGTTCGCAACCAAGACAGTCTTATGTCAAGACAAAATAACTACACTTACCTCGTGTTTATGTAATGGAACTAATCTCAGTTTTTAAGTGAGTATTTATTTGTAGTTATTAAGTGAAATATTATGCAACATACGCTTCTGTGCTTTTAGTTTGTAAATGTATTGTTTTGTGGAACGTGTGCAGTGTTGATGCAAACAGGATTGGATTGACAAATGTGGCACATTTCTGCTGTCTATCGTTGACAGCGTTCTGTGAAGCCATATAACTGCGTTTTAATTACTTTGTGTCGAATTAATGAATGACAAAATAGTTACTAGACTATTCACATTATTTTTAGTTGTAAATCCATAAATTATCTTTCAAGATACACCATGTGATCAAAAGTATCCGGAGACCCCCAAAAATATATGTTTTTCATATTAGGTGCATTGGCTGCCATCTACTGCCAGGTACTCCACCATATCAGCGACCTCAGTAGTCATTAGACGTCGTGAGAGAGCAGAATGGGGCGCTCTGCGGAACACACAAACTTCGAATGTAGTCAGGATAATGGGTTTCACTTGTGTCACACGTCTGTAAGAGAGATTTCTACAGTCCTAAACATTTCTAGGTCCACTGTTTCCGATGTGATACTCAAGTGGTAATGTGAAGCGACAAGCACAGCACTAATGCGTACAGGCCGACCTCGTCTGTTGACTGACAGACACCACCGACAGTGGAAGAAGGTCGTAATGTTTTAATAGGCAGACATCTATCCAGACTATCTCACAGGAATTCCGAAATGCTTCAGGATCCACTGCAAGTACTACGACTGATGGACTGGTCGTGAAAAAACTTGGATTTCATGGTCGAGCGGCTGCTTATAAGCCACACATCATGCGGGTTAATGCCAAACGACGCCTCACTTGGTGTAAGGAGTGTAAACGTTGGACGATTCAACAGTGAAAAAACGTTGTGTGAAGTGACGAATCACGGTACACAGTGTGGCGATCGGATGGCAGGGTTTGGGTGTGGCGAACGCCCGGTGAACGTCATCTGCTAACGTGTTTAGTGCCAACAGTAAAATTCGGAGGAAATCATGAATCCAGTAGTATAAATAAGACGATATTCCATAAACATGGAATTTCATTACAAGCCGCTTATGAGGCGCGGTGTCAAAAGCCTTCTGGAAATCTAGAAATACGGAATCAATTTGAAATCCCTGGTCAGTAGCCCTCAGCGCTTCGTGTGCGTAAAGAGCTAGTTGTGTTTCACAAGCACTATGTTTTCTAAGTCCGTGTTGGCTGTGTGTCAATAGACCGTTCTCTTCGAGATAATTCATAATATTCCAACGCAGTATATATCACAAAATCTTGCTGCATATCTGTGTTAATGATATGTGTCTGTAGTTTAGTGGATTACCCCTACTGTGTATCTTAAACATTGATGCAATCTGTGCAACTTTCAAGTCATTGGGTAAGGATCTATCGTCAGTCGAGCTGTTGTATATGATCGTTAGGCATGGAGGTACTACATCAGCATACTCTGAAAGGAACTAGTTAATATACAATCTGGGCCGGAAGACCTGCTTTCATTAAGTGATTTAAGTTGCTTCAGTAGTGTGAAGATATCTGCTTCTAAGTTACTCATATTTGTCGCAGTTTTTGATTCGAATTCTGAAATATTCACTTCGTCTTCTTTAGTGAAGGAATTTTGGAGCTATGTGTTTAGTAACTCTTCTTCAGCAGCACTAATATCGATAGTATTAACATTTCTGTTGAACAGATAAAACATTGATTGTGTCTTACGAGCAGAATCTGTTTGGATTTTCTGGTATGTTTCGAGACAAAAGTTCCTTATGGAAACTATTGTAAGGCGCCTTGTCCACGACAAGAATATTCGCCGGACCGCCGTTTCTGCCGGCCGGTAGAATATCGGACGCCGTTGCCCGCGGAAACGACGCCGGAAATACTGCAGTCGAGTTGAGTGCAACGGAGCAGTAGGATGGATAACAGCGGCCTTTGCGCTCTCGTTGCACTACATTATTTTTACAAAAAGAAACAGTGTCGTCGTAGGAAGTATTGGGTGCGTTCTGTGCTGCAAGATCGATTTAAATTTGGTGCCTTCAGTACGCTACATGAAAAACTACGACAGGACGACACAAAGCGCTTCAATTTTTACAGGATGTCAAAAACAACGTTTGAGAAATTACTGTCAATCTTACAAACTCATTTGCAAGATGAAGACACCAATATACCAAACTGCATATCTCCTACTAAAATGCTTTCAGTGACACTGAGGTAAGTACACAATTGAAATTTACTTATTAGAAACTATTAATTTGCTGTATCAAAAATTAGCACCACAATTTAAAAACGCTCTTGATAAACAAAGTGAATGGGGTTTTCTTATTTCCATTAAGATGAAAGAAACAAAGTTCGATTTAGAATTAGTTTCAAAAACCAAATGTCTCGGAATTGTTGGATACGGTGGAAGCAGGACTTGCATACGTTTTCAAAGACATGTCTTCATTAGATGGCCTTGTACAAGTTGATACTTGATAGTGTTCTGCGAGAAGTGTACACCGAAAGTTGCTATTTTGGTTTGGCCTTGGTGTATGGTACGATGATGTACCACCAAAAGTTTGGTATTCCTGTGAGGCTTAGTTCCAGGAATCTCGGGCAGATTGTTGATGCATGTTTCTGTATTGTGGTTTCGACCTTATTCTTTTTATAAGTTTCATGACTTCGTACTGAGAGTCTACGATATCGTCATCGTTAAATTTATTTATAGTCTGGGCAATCCCTCTAAAAAAAGACATTCTTCTACTGTGGCCCTTCTCAGTAGAGGCGTCAGTGATAGTCATCATTTTTCTGTCCAACTCATTTGTAGCTGTTTTGTTTTCCTGCGGCTTTTCTTTAACTTGGTGACAATGTTTTTCAGACAGATTTGATGAAGTTTCTCGTCTGTCTGCCGTTTTTTAGAAAATGTAGCTGCTCATAAAATACGTATTTCCGCTTCTTGCTTGCTCGAGAACCGCTCTTGTTTCCTTCGTTTAATTTCCTGTAGCATTTCATCCAGTTATCTGTTATGTTTGCCCATTTCTTTACTACCATCTTTCCTGAAAAGAAAAGAAAGCCGGAATCAAACCCATATGTTTTTGTCATTTCAAGTATCTTGCAACAGGAAATACTTTCACCGATCTACATTAGAGTTTCAGACTGGGAATAAAAACAATTACTAGAATTGTACATGAGGTTTGTATGAAGATGTGGCTGATATTGCATAACACATATACGCCTATTCTGGAGGAATATGATTGGCTGAATATAGCGCGTCAGTTTGAAAATACTGCAAATTTTACCAAAACTGCATAGTAACCATTAATGGTAAACATATCAGAGTTATCAAACCACACTTATATTCTTCGGTTGTCTTATCCCACAGGACTGGCCGTTCCTCCATCAATGCAATCAAAACTTCACAGTCAATATTCAATTCAGCATTCATCTTGAAACTCAACAGGCAGCACGTATGACGGCTCCAGGCGCGACTAAACTCTCCCGGCACCCGGCGAGCTGCCGGCTCGTGGACACGCAGTCATATTCCAACATGTCCAACTGAGAACCCGGAGCACCGTCCAGCTGCCGGCTTTTCAGTGGGCAACCGGAGATGCATGCAGCAGCCGGGCCGATCGTTTTGCCGTGTCGTCGATTTGACAAGCCCTCATAAGAGACAACGTGTCACTACAAACGCGGTGAATGTGCCACACTGGCGGCCGGCGGATATTCTTGTCGTGGACAACGGGCCCAAGAATCTCGCATTGACGTACGCGCTAAATTTAGAGCTTCCGTAAAACAAGAGTTTTGCGTTCGTTTAATTTGGCATGACTGTTTCGTTGATTCTGCAACAGTTCCCTGACCTGTTTCCTGTACTTTTGGCGATCAGCTTCACTATTTAATTTATTTGATATAAATCTCTCAGATGCTGTCAATACTATTTCTTTGAATTCAGGCCACATCTGGTTTACACTTAGCGGTAAATTGTTAATTTAGAAGGAGTGGAGATTGTCTATCAGGAAGGCGCCAAGCGACTTCTTACCTGCTTTTATGAATAAAGATACTTTTCGTTTATTTTTGGTGGATTTGGGAGTTACGGTATTTAGTCACACTACGACAACCATATGTTCATTAATCTCTGTTTCCCTTTTGATACTCGTTATTAGCTCAGGATTATTTATTGCTAAGAGGTCGAGTATGTTTTCATAAATGTCTGCTGTTCGACTGGGCTCATGAACTAATTGCTCGAAATAACTTTCAGAGAATGCGTCTAGCACAATTTCGGACGTTCCAAGGGTACCTTCGGATTTAAACATGTTTCCATCAACACATATCGATGGTAAATAGAAGTAATTGTATGAGTTGCGTACGTATTTAAAATCAGAGTAAAGCTTTCTTAAAAGGATCCCATTATTACTTTATTCCGGAAGCCAGGAATAACCTCTACCCATACTAACAGAAACTATCTACCTCAATTTTGCTAGAAGATAAACTACTTCTAACAGCAACAAACACACCACCACCAACTTTATTTAGCCTACCTTTTCTGAACACCGTTGGGTCCTTCGCAAAATTTCTGCAGATTTTATCTCCGGCTTTAGCCAGCTTTCAGTGCCTATAACGATCTGAGCACAGAGCTTTTGATTAGGACTTAGAGCTCTGGTACTTTGCCAACATAGCTCCGACAATTCATAGTTGTTATACCGATGGTTTCTAGAAGTACATTCTTCTGTATTCGGCCTGCACCCCTTGAGAGTGAAGCTCTTTTTGTGTTTACCCGAGACCCTCTAACCTAAAAACCCTCCCAGTCCACGCCACACAGTACCCGCTATCCGTGTAGCCGTCTCCTGCGTGTAATAGACGCCTAATCTATTTAGAGAACCCCCCCCCCCCCCCCCCCCCACACACACACACACTAGGGTACAGGGGAATCTACAGCCCATACAGACGCAGAATCGTCTGATTCAGACCGTCTGTAGCAAAGATCCACTATCACTCCTGTCAATATTCTGCAAATGATGAGCTTTGCTTTCATCTCGTAAGCAAGACTGTCAGCTATTACCATTTCTGATAGCCGCTCGAAACTAGAGAGAATCTATACTAAGAGAGAATCTCTTCCGATGAAAAGTGACACACATCATCGGTACCGACATGAGACACTATCTGCAGTTGACTACACCCTGTGCTCTTCACGGCATCCGGAAGGATCCGTACCACATCTGAAATGACTCTAATCAGTATGAACATAAAGAACACATTGGCTTTCCTCCTCTCCTTGGCAACCATGTCCTCAATGGGCACCGTAACGCGCCTAACATTGAAGCTGCCAGCTACCAATAATCCCACCCCCTGCGGCTGCCCTGGTCTTGCAGGCTGAGGGGTTTCCTCTGAATCACGACAAGGGACTGCATCTGGCTGAGGGACGTTGTCAGATATAGAAAGCAAATGGAGTCAGTTTGTCAGACTAGCCGGTGAGGCGTTACGTTCAGCCCACTGGGAAGTATTTAGCATCCTGACATGCCCTGAGGCGACTTCCCAATCCACCACAGGTGAGGAGCCAACGTCAATGTGAGCAGTTACAGGGCTGGTTACTGGTGCAAACCGACTGACATACACGTGTATCGTGACGGACGTCTGTTGGATCATCACAGTTGGTCATAACAGAGATGTCTATCCACTGCAGCCTCAAGGTGTGTTACCCAAGAGAAACACAGCCTGGAATTGAGAGCAAAGTGTCATCAACTCAGCTCTCATCAACACACAGCCATCACAGTTCTTAACCATACTAGAGATGGTGCAAACTACACTAGACAGGAAAATAAATGGAAGCTTCACAACGTGCGTTGCCTTACTGTGTGGCAGCTACCACTGACAGAGGGAGCAGTAAGTGTGCGTCCCCACCATCATCATGAAGTAGCCTCCACACTGCGGACTACCAGGAATACTGGTATCAGCCATTGTCGTAACCTGGCCTTATAGTGTTCCGCTGTCAAGTCAATCTCAGACTTGACTCGTGTTTCATTGGGGCCATCAGCTCAATTTCAGTCCACTTTACAAACCTTTACGAACAGCTGTTATTGTTATCTTTTTATTTCTTCGTTTATGTGTTATGTGTTTATATGAAACACAAAATCAAATAGGGGTAATGCAGGAGTAGGTTTAATAATGAATAGGAAAATACGAATCCGGGTAAGCTACTACAGACAGCATAGTGAACACATTATTGTGGCCAAGATAGATACGAAGCCCACACCTACCACAGTAGTACAAGTTTATATGCCAACTAACTCTGCAGATGACGAAGAAATTGAAGAAATGTATGATGAAATAAAAGAAATTATTCAGATAGTGAAGGGTGACGAAAATTTAATAGTCATGGGTGACTGGAATTCGGTAGTAGGAAAAGGGAGAGAAGGAAACGTAGTAGGAGAATATGGACTAGGGCAAAGAAATGAAAGAGGAAGCTGCCTGGTAGTATTTTGCACAGAGCACAACTTAATCATAGGTAACACTTGGTTCAAGAATCATAAAAGAAGGCTGTATACATGGAAGAAGCCTGGAGATACTGACAGGTTTCAGATAGATTATATAATGGTAAGACAGAGATTTAGGAACCAGGTTTTAAATTGTAAGACATTTCCAGGGGCAGATGTGGACTTGGACCACAATCTATTGGTTATGACCTGTTGATTAAAACTAAAGAAACTGCAAAAAGGTGGGAATTTAAGGAGATGGGACCTGGATAAACTAAAAGAACCAGAGGTTGTACAGAGTTTCAGGGAGAGCATAAGGGAGAAATTGACAAGAATGAGGAAAAGAAATACGGTGGAAGAAGTATGGGTAGCTTTGAGGGATGAAGTAGTGTAGGCAGCAGAGGATCAAGTAGGTAAAAAGACCAGGGCTAGTAGAAATCCTTGGGTAACAGAAGAAATATTGAATTTAATTGATGAAAGGAGAAAATATAAAAATGCAGTAAATGAAGCAGGCAAAAAGGAATACAGTCTCAAAAATGAGATCGACTGAAAGTGCAAAATGGCTAAGCAGGGATGGCTAGATGACAAATGTAAGGATGTAGAGGATTATCTCACTAGTGGTAAGGTAGATACTGCCTACAGGAAAATTAAAGAGACCTTTGGATATAAGAGAACCACTTGTATAAACATCAAGGGCTCAGATGGAAACCCAGTTCTAAGCAAAGAAGGGAAAGCAGAAAAAAGTATATAGAGGGTCTATACAAGGGCGATGTACTTGAGGACACTATTATGGAAATGGAAGAGGATGTAGGTGAAGATGAATTGGGAGATACAATACTGCGTGAAGAATTAGACAGAGCACTGAAAGACCTGAGTCGAAAAAAGGCCCCCGGAGGAGACAACATTCCATTTGAACTACTGACGGCCTTGGGAGAGCCAGTCCTGACAAAACTCTACCACCTGGTGAGCAAAATGTATAAGACTGGTGAAATACCCTCAGACTTCAAGAAGAATATAATAATTGCAATCCCAAAGAAAGCAGGTGTTGACAGATGTGAAAATTACGGAACTATCAGTTTAATAAGTCACAGCTGCAAAATTCTAACGTGAATTATTTACAGACGAATTTAAAAACTAGCATTTGTAGACTGAGAGAAAGCTTTTTACAATGTTGATTGAAATACTCTCTTTCAAACTCTGAAGGTAGCAGGGGTAAAATACATGGAGCGAAAGGCTATTTACAATTTGTACAGAAACCAGATGGCAGTTATAAGAGTCGAGGGACATGAAAGAAAAGCAGTGGTTGGGAAGGGAGTGAGACATGGTTGTAGTCTCTCCCCGATGTTATTCAATCTGTATATTGAGCAAGCAGTGAAGGAAACAAAAGAAAAATTCGGAGTAGATATTAAAATCCATGGAGAAGAAATCAAAATGTTGAGGTTCGCCGGTGACATTGTAATTCTGTCAGAGACAGCAAAGGACTTGGAAGAGCAGTTGAACGGAATGGACAGTGCCTTGAAAGGAGGGTATAGGATGAATATCAACAAAAGCAAAACGAGGATAATGGAATGTAGTCGAATTAAGTTGAGTGATGCTGAGGGAATTGAATTAGGAAATGAGACACTTAAAGTAGTAAAGGATATAAAATGTAGACTGGCAATGGCAAGGAAAGCGTTTCTGAGTAAGGGAAATTTGTTAACATCGAGTATAGATTTAAGTGTCAGGAAGTCATTTCTAGAAGTATTTGTATGGAGTGTAGCCAAGTATGGAAGTGAAACATGGACGATAAATATTTTGGACAAGAAGAGAATAGAAGCTTTCGAAATGTGGTGCTACAGAAGAGTGCTGAAGATTATGTGGGTAGATCACATAACTAATGAGGAAGTATTGAACAGGATTGGGGAGCAGAGAAGTTTGTGCCACAACTTGACCAGAAGAAGGGATCGGTTGGTAGGACATGTTCTGAGGCATCAAGGGATCACCAATTTATTATTGGAGGGCAGCATGAAGGATAAAAATCGTAGAGGGAGACCAAGAGATGACTACACTAACCAGATTCAGAAGGATGTAGGTTGCAGTAGGTACTGGAAGATGAAGAAGCTTGCTCAAGGTAGAGTAGCATGGAGCGCTGCATCAAACCAGTCTCAGGACTGATGACCACAACAACAACGTGTTTCTTAATAAAACTATTCCACAATGCTTACCAGGGCTATGTTCTTACCGTACTGCAATTTGCGTAAGTCTTGTTATATGGAGCACAGAAAAAATTTGTGCGGAGTATTAATACCTACACTGTCAGCAACCAGGATCAAATCGGTGTTTCAAAGATGGCTAACATGCAGGGAAGACACATGGCCATGCTTTGACGATCCATAAGAAGGCTGCACAATTACCGCAAGAGGCCTCGGGCCATATTCTCTTCCGCAAGACTTGTGATCGAAACTAGGGCAGCACTCTAGCCAGACGAGAGCAGTTCGAAGCGAGTTTTTCTGAGCTGGGCGCTGATCGTGGAGGGATTCCATGAGTTAGGCTTCTCATTCGAGAGTTGCCTTCATGACGTCGCTGCTGTTCACTCCCTATTTTGCAGTACCGGGAGTTACCAGCTGAGAAATTTGTGTTTCTGGCCTGCTCACGAAAGAAGACTGGGCCTCTGTAATCCTGGCAGACGTGTGGTCTTCTGTATTTATTCTTCGTAACTTCCAAGCAGCCGTAGGCTGGACTTAGACAGTTGTCCTCCCCACATAACTTATATTTCGTTAATTCAGTTTGTACTTCAATACTAAGCATCCTACAGGGCTTTCTCTATAAAAGTGTGCTTTTAATGAATCCAGATTCAGTGACAGTCTAACCAGCTTTCTGTCACCAGAAATAGTATTGTACTGTTTCAAGAAGAGACTTAATTAGTTGTTTTATGTTTTGTTTCAATCCATGTTAGAGTAGCGGTGTTATTAATCTTCGACAACAGAGTTATTCAGTCATTGCTTCCTGGGTATTTGTGGGCCATTGTCAGGAGACATCAGTTGGCAAGGAGCTTTGGTGTTGGTGTCAGGCTCATGCATGTGCTCTGATCCAGGTAGTCAGTGTTAGCATGTTGCTTACAGTATGACGGAAACGGTAGATCTCTCGCCCAGGTGTTGATACTATTCCAGCATTGCAGCGCATCACAAACTTTTTGTCGGGCGTCTGGCGGCTATCTCCACGTCCCCTCCAGAAATCTCCTCCTCCCTCTTTGAAATTGACTGACCAGCCAAATGTTTCTGGTCGGCGACAGCAGCTTTCTGTCCAGTCGACGGAAAGGTCGAACCCTTAGCAAACTCTGTTGCACAAATGGCCAGCATTTCCTGGTAAACGACACCTCAGGTGATGGTCAGTGGTGCCCTATTTATTGGCAGACATAGGCCCAGACATTTATCTCATTACAGTAACTAAACCCGTAAGCACAGCCCAATGTCTTCCATATGACAAGTTGAAGAAGGACCCATTTCTAGAAACTTATTTTCCCATCATCAGGGGATTCAGTCTCTCCAGTACTTGGCTCTCCTACAGGACCCTTCACAAGTGTTTGCAAAGTGGACAACACATCATCCTCAAACCCAGTTATGGACACCTGCCTGACCAAACTTAACGAAGTTCATTCAGAGAAACAGCAACCTGCCACCATCTTCCACAGATTCCTTCCTGCAGTCAGCGTTTCATAACTCATCAGCGACCACAGCGCCATTTCTGGAGAGCAAAATGCACCTCTTGTGGGAAATCAAACATAGGGCCGAACTGTGCCAGTCACCTATGAAGATGTCAGTAGGCTACGCCTGCATAGCCCCTAAAGATATAAGGGCAGACAACATGAGTGAACTGCACCCAGACGCAGCATATAGTCAATGTTTCATGCTCACAGAAGCTCTCTTATTAATTGTAAAAATCAGTAATGTACATATATTCTTACAGTTAGATACGCGATCTCCTGCAACCATTATTGATTGTGAATCACATCACGATACAGCATCAGATCTGGTCCCCTCCAGTCTGTTGATTCCTCATTGTGAAGTTATAGCAATAACCTTATCAAAATCAATGGACAATTCACAGCCCTGCTAAAATATCGGTCGCACAACTTGCTCATTTACCATTTTAATACACTTAGGCTATAAATCAATGGCTCCGCCCCCACCCCGCAACTCAACTCTCAATATTCATACCCAAACCTCAAAGAATTTATTTTCATAAGTCCGCTCCATATTGTCACAACCCTCTTTGGGTGTTACTGAATTTGAAAATCAGATGGCGTCCTTCCATCGGCAAAGCCGAAGTTTTTAAAGCTAGAAATGTACCTTTTGCCCTCAGGCATAAGCTTCAGGAAGATTACATCACCTACAAGATGAGGGCATCCTCGCTCCAGTGCCAAACAGTGACTGGGACACGTCTACTGTCATTGTTGAAAAACCAGATACATCTTCATTATTTGTGGAAATTTCAGGCGATCATCAACGCCCAAATAGCCATTGATGAATACCTGATGCCTAAGGCCAAGGAAATCATAGCCGATATAGAGGACAGAAAAATATTCGCAAAATTGGCCTGAGGAATGCATACCACAAACTGTCCTTGGACAAAGAATCCTGAAGTATCCTGGTCATCAACCTCTTTTCAGGTTGTTGCACTAGAACGTACTTCCTATTGGTATAAACAGCACCCCAGAGATATTCAAGGACATCTAGAGTATCTCACTCGCCATGCTCAAGGGACAGAAAATTACTCAGACGATGTTGCCATTGTAGGCATTGATTCTCAGGACCTGGCCAATAATTTGAAGCTCTGTTTAGTCCTCCAGCAGGCCAATCTAAATTTTAACAAGAAGAAGTGTTGTTTCTTTGTTTGTCAAGGTGAATATCTTGGACACTTCTACAGTGCTTCTGGCATCTGCCCCAAGCCTCAGCACATAGAAGCAGTAGAAAACCCTCTAGCATCTATCAACACCAGCTACCTGAAATCATTTTTAGGATAATTGAGGGTACCACAAAATGTTTATTTCCAGTTCAGCTTCCTTTGCCAAACCAGCTACTGCAGAAGACGCGGTCGTTGGCAATGGACCCTGGGATGAACAAAGTTTTCATAGATTTAAGACAGGCCATTCTCCACTCATTGTGCCTCCCAGATTGCAATGCCACCAAACCTCCTACCCTGGAAGCAGATGTATCAGACTATGGGATGGTAGTAGTCCTGTCCCATGTGATTCATAGGGTGAAATTCAAAATCGCTCCTGTGTCCAAAACCCGCACCACTAATCCGCAAAATTATAGCCAGATTGAGAAAGAAGCGTCAGCCATCATTTTTGGCTTTAAACAATTCCATGATTATGTATATGGGAGGCATTTCTCATTATACACCAACCATCAGTTTCTGCATACTCTTTTCAAGGCTTCAGCAAACATTCCCACCAAAAACCCCACACCACCTTCAGTGGTGATCCTTGTTCCTGTTATGATTATGATATTGAATTTTGCTCTACCATGCAATATGCGAATGCTGATCTACTTTTCCACCTCCCAAATGGTAAAGACCTAGTGCTCAACAAGGCTCCCAAAGTGTGTTTCCATCTGGACACTGCTGAGGAAGAGGTCATAGTCAACCTTCTGCTGTTTGCCTAGCTCATTGCAACCCAGACTGTGGGTGACTTAACCCTCAGCGAGATCCTCCACCAGATATGCAGTGGTTGGCTGCGAGACTCCAAACAGATTGGCAGCCATAGGTTCAGGCTTACTCGCACCATTGGAAAGAGCTCTCAGCACTGAAAGAAGCGCTACTGCCCCAAGTTAAAATGGCCACTCATGGGTGGTCACCCCTGCACCTCTCTAGCCACATGTTTTGTCATTTCTCCATGTTGAACACTGGGCCAATGTGCTGACTTAACATCTGGTCCACCTCCTTGTGCAGCATTGATACTGTTATTACTCAAACGGTATCATTTAGCACCACCTGCCAGAGGAAGTGGGTTGCTCCTCAATGCAATTTCTTCCAGACTCTTCTCGTCCTTGGCCCAGGCTTCATTTGGCGTTTGTAGGAATATTCCTAGCCGACACTTGGCTCATTGTAATAGATATGGGCAGCAGGTAGCCACACGTTTCCCTCATGTCTGCCATTTTAAATAGTCATAGTAATCAAATCTTTCCATTAGGGGTCTTCCTGGCCGCACTGTCTGTTTAAATGGTCCATAATCTGCATCTGCAGAATTCTCTGCTTTCTAAGAGAGAAATGGCATAGTCCCAATTCACACAAGACACTTCCACACTCTTAAATTGGACTTGTAGAACGTTTTATCCACCCTTTAAAATTCAAATATCTAAACATCGCCATCGACATTTTCTGGATGAGGCCCTCATTCTTTTTCTGTCATCCTACAGGTCAACTGCACAGTACATCTCGTCTCCTACTGGTAAACTGCATGAGCAGTCTCATCAGACTCAACGCTCGTGCTTTGCAGCGCCCCTAGTCAGCAGTGTAGCTATCACCAGTATTCTCATAAAGACGAGTATGTTCCCTGTTTTTACTGTGCGACATAAACCCTGCTTTCTGGTATTAATCTCCAAATTACTTGGCAGGGCCACAGCCAAGACAACACCTCAAATGTCACACTGTGCCGTAAACATGTCAGCATATTATGATGTAACCAAGATTCTTCCCGTGACACCAAGGAAGTGCCACTTTCTTTGGATCCAGAGACAGCCATCTACCATCTACCATCTCCACCCTAGAAACCACTGCATCGTCTCAACTGCTGCCTGCAGCTAGCTCATCGGATGGGCCTTCAATACTCCACATATGATATCAAGACGGGCAGTAATGGATGCATACATCATCCCCAAACCAATCCGGATGCCGGCACAGAACCTGCCTCATTCAGGGATGTTGGGAAAAGATTTGCCATCTGCACCCCTTTGTATAGAGAGGGGGGATGCTGTACCTAGGCTTAATGCTCCTCATGGAGGAGGAGATGGAGAGAGGGCAGATGGACAGCGAAAAGTGGGAAAAAGATGGACAAAGACAGAAAAGAGATGGTCAGAGAGGGAGGGAAATACAATGTGGACAGAGATGGATGAGGTGGACAGAGAGAGGGGTAGGAAGAGATGGGTAGAGATAGGGGAAGAAGGAGATGAATAGAGGGGGAAGAAGACGAGGAAGAGATAGATGGAGGAGATGGACTTCGATTGGGAAGGCGCAAATGGATAGAAGAGGGGATGTAGCAGATGAACAGAGAGGGCAGAAGGAGACTGGCAGTGAGTGGGGGTGGTGGACAGAGAGAGTGGGTAGAAGGAGATGGACAGAGAGAGGGGGAAGAAGGAGGTGGTGGTCGTGGTGGTTTGTGTTTAACGTCCCGTCGACAACGAGGTCATTAGAGACGGAGCGCAAGCTCGGTTTAGGGAAGGATTGGGAATTAAATCGGCCGTGCCCTTTCAAAGGAACCATCCCGGCATTTGCCTGAAACGATTTAGGGAAATCACGGAAAACCTAAATCAGGATGGCTGGAGACGGGATTGAACCGTCGTCCTCCCGAATGCGAGTCCAGTGTGATAACCACTGCGCCACCTCGCTCGGTAAGGAGGAGGTGAACTAAAGGAATTGAAACATGTACATACCTGGGCAACCATGTGTACTCAGCTGCTCTTTCATTAACTTGCTCAGTCATTGTTACATGGATACTTTTTGTGCTGCTGTCGATGGACATATGAACTATTTGAATGCCTCTGTGCGTGCTGTAATAATCTAATGGTGTGTACACAGTCCCTACAGAGGCGATACGTATGGGACTGAAGAATCTCTCTTAAGAGTCCTCACTTAATGTTAGATCTTGCAACTTTTTAAATAGGATTTTGTGTTTTAGTTTGTGCCTGTCTTCGAGCATATGACTTATCAGGTTTTTCAGCACTTCCGCGACGCTCTGCTGTGGGGTAAAAATGATCCTGTCACCATTTGTGTTGGTATTCTTTGTACACATTCAATATTTATTGCCTGTTAGGCCTACTAGGTTTTGGTTCCATAGCTTGAGCAATACTTCGAAAGAGGGTGCATGAGTGTTTTTAAAAATATTGTAGACTGATAGCTTTTTCCCAGTATCCTATTATAACTAGAAGACTACCACCTACGTTACCTTGGAGTGAGTTTATGTGATAATTCAGTTCCATATTCTTGCAAATTATTACATTAAGGTTCTATATGAGCTGGATGCAACCAGTTCAGAATCTTTAATGTCGTAGTCATAGGTACTATTTTCTTTAGTTTTGTAAACAGCAGAATTTTACATTTCCGACCATTTAAAACAAGCTGACAGTCTTTGCAACACCTTGGAATATTTCAAGACCTGACTTAATATTGGTAGAGCTCTCTTCAGACAGTAGTTGATTACAAATAACTGCATCAAGATTGCGGTTTGTCTGCCACGTCATCAGTATTCAGCCTGAACATCAAAGGTCCCGACATTCTCCTCTGGGACACGCATAAAGCTAACTAGTAACGACAGAGTGCGTGTAGTGAATGGCTGGCTAAAACGGAAGTTTGTCAGATAGGGAAGGTATTCGTAAGGCTCGATAAATTACATACGCTAGACTGACAATAATCCACTGAAACGAGACGCAAAGAGATGAAAGATATTAGCTAGCAGTGCACACTGATTTACGTCAATGGGGATTCTAACTGGGTCTCCTATTTACCAGGCAGATGCGCTGACCAGTGCACCACCCAGACACAGTCGGCACCACAACCACCCTAGCACGCCTTCCGTCAGACCCAAATTTTCAACTTATTCCACACACTACTGATATAGTGACCCTGTTCATTAAGCTCATTATTCTCGTGAGTTCGAGCCTAGTGTGCATCTGCTCTGAATGGATCGTTGGCCACCATAGCCGTTATTATATTTGTGCTGTTTGTTCTTCTGAACATATCCGAAAGAACACGTATATAATCCTTGGAAGTTCATTAACATTCACACTATTGCTCCGAAGAGAACATTTGGTGTACAGTTTGCAGATTATATTTGTTGGGTATCTTACTACTTCAAATCTTAGGCGATGCATGATATAGACCACGCATGACGTCATTATATTGGAACCAACAACTCGATCAGCCGTTAGAAACAGAGGTAGTCAATAAATTACAGACTAATATTAAGGAATGACATGGTTACCGAGAAGATGGTAGTGGTCTTTCGTTTGAGGTTATTTCCTTGAAGTTGATAATAAGAGTGAAATGAGTATATGGGTTTTAATGTCTTACAGCATCTATGACATTCAACCTCCAATTATAGACTAAAAAATGGCTCCTAGCACTATGGGACTTAACTTCTAAGGTCAGCAGTCCCCTAGAACTTAGAACTACTTAAACCAAACTAACCTAAGGACATCACACACATCCATGACCGAGGCGAACTACCGGTCGCGCGGTTCCAGACTGTAGCGCATAGAATCGCTCATCCACACCGGTCAGCCAATTATAGACTAAATAACACATCGAATGAAAGAGCAACTCAAACAGTTTCGTTTGTATATCCTGTGCCCAAAGGGAAGAGTATCAAACGAGCAAGAGTGACAGAATAACATGAAAGTTTTTCATGAGTAGCCCCGAGAAATAAGTTTGGAAGACAAGTCGTGAATATCAATTCCAGTGGTGACTTTTAAGGAGACGCTTATAAGAATTTCCTTCTTGCTAGCTCTAAAGTCTACAGACTACAGTTTACGTGTCAAGTTTGCAAACGAAATGTTGCTGGACGACAGTGAAAAGTTTCTGGGTCGTCTCGTCTTCACTGACGAATCGACATTTCACGTAAGTAGAAATGTGAACACACACAATACCCATATTTGCAACTCGGTGCCTGCAAATCCCCACGAGATGGTGCATTGCAAAGAGACTACCTTAAACTGAATTTTTTCAGTGCCACATCCCGACAGAAAGTTTATGGGCCTTTCTTTTTCGGTGAAGAATTTTTAACTGTGTAGGCAAAATGCAACAGGGAATAACAATATTAATGTGCTAATAGTAAACTGCAGGAGCGTCTATAGAAAGGTCCCAAAACTGCTCTCATTAATAAACGGTCACAACGCCCATATATTACTAGGGAAAGAAAGTTGGCTGAAACCAGACGTAAACAGTAATGAAATCCTAAACACAGATTGGAATGTATACCGCAGAGACAGGCTGGACAGTGAAGGGGAGGCGTGTTTATACCGATAGTATCGAAGGAAATTGACGGAGATCAGAAATGTGAAATGATTTGTGTGAAGGTCACGGTTAAAGCAGGCTCAGACATGGTAATTAGATGTCTGTATAGGCCCCCTGGCTCAGAAGATGTTATGGCTGAGCACCTGAAGGATAATTTGGAAAATATTTCGAGTAGATTTCCCCACCATGTTATAGTTCTGGGTGGATATTTTAATTTGCCGGATATAGACTGGGAGGCTCAAACGTTCGTAACGAGTGGCAGGGACAAAGAATCCAGTGAAATTTTTTAAAGTGCTTTATCTGAAAACTACCTTCAGCAGTTAAACAGAGAACCGACTCGTGGCGATAACATGTTAGACCTTCTGGTGACAAACAGACCCGAACTATTTGAAACAGTTAACGCAGAACAGGGAAATAGCGATCATAAAGCGGTTACGGCGTCGATGGTTTCAGCCGTAAAGAGAAATATTTAAAAAAGTAGGAAGTTTTTTCTGTTTAGCAAAGTGACAAAAAGCAGATTTCAGGGTACCTGACGGCTCGACACGAAAGTTTTGTCTCAAGTAGGGATAGTGTTGAGGTTCAGTGGACAAAGTTCAAAACCGTCGTACAATATGTGTCAGATGAGTACGTGCCAAGCAAGATCGTAAGAGATGGAAAAGAGCCACCGTGGTACAACAACCGAGTTAGAAAACTGTTGCGGAAGCAAAGGGAACTTCACAGCCAAAGCCTTGCAGACAAACATAAATTACACGAAGCGAAATGTAGTGTGAGGAGGGCTATGCGAGAGGCTTTCAGTGAATTCGAAAGTAAAGTTCTATGCACTGACTTGGCAGAAAATCCTAAGAAATTTTGGTCTTATGTCAAAGCGATAGGTGGATCAAAACAAAATGTCCAGACACTCTGTAACCAAAATGGTACTGAAACAGAGGATGACAGAATAAAGACTGCACAGAGGAAGACTGCACTGTAGTTCCTTCTCTAGATTGTCGCACAGATGACAAAATGGTAGATATCGAAATAGACGACATATGGATAGAGAGATAATTAAAATCGCTCAAAAGAGGAAAGGCCGCTGGACCTGATGAGATACCAGTTCGATTTTACACAGAGTATGTGAAGGAACTTAACCCCTTCTTGCAGCGGTGTACTGTAGGTCTCTAGAAGAGCGTAGCGTTCCAAAGGATTGGAAAAGGGCACAGGTCATCCCTGTTTTCAAGAAGGGACGTCGAACAGATGTGCAGAACTATTGACCTATATCTAACGACGATCAGTTGTAGAATTTTGGAACACGTATTATGTTAGAGTATAATGACTTTTCTGGAGACTAGAAATCTACTCTGTAGGAATCAGCATGGGTTTCGAAAAAGACGATCGTGTGAAACCCAGCTCGCGCTATTCGTCCACGAGACTCAGGGGGCCATAGACACGGGTTCCCAGGTAGTTGCCATGTTTCTTGATTCTTGACTTCCGCAAAGCGTTCGATACAGTTCCCCACGGTCGTTTAATGAACAAAGTAAGAGCATATGGACTATCAGACCAATTGTGTGAATGGATTGAAGAGTTCCTAGATAACAGAACGCAGTATGTCATTCTCAATGGAGAGAAGTCTTCCGAAGTAAGAGTGATTTCAGGTGTGCGCAGGGGAGTGTCGTAGGACCGTTGCTATTCACAATATACATAAATGACTTTGTGGATGATATCGGAAGTTCACTGAGGCATTTTGTGGATTATGCTGTGGTATATCGAGAGGTTGTAACAATGGAAAATTGCACTGAAATGCAGGAGGATCTGCAGCGAATTGACGCATGGTGCAGGGAATGGCAATTGAATCTCAATGTAGACAAGTGTAATGTGTTGCGAATACGTAGAAAGAAAGATCCTTTATCATACAATACAGCAGGTCAGCAAGTGGAAGCGGTTAATTCCATAAAGTATCTGGGAGTACGCATTAGGAGTGATTTAAAATGGAATGACCATATAAAGTTGATCGTCTGTGAAGCAGACGCCCGACTGAGATTCATTGGAAGAATCCTAAGGAAATGCAATCCGAAAACAAAGGCAGTAGGTTACAGTACGCTTGTTCGCCCACTGCTTGAATACTGCTCAGCAGTGTGGGATCCGTACCAGATAGGGTTGATAGAAGAGCTGGAGAAGATCCAACGGAGAGCAGCGGACTTCGTTACAGAATCATTTAGTAATCGCGAAAGCGTTACGGAGATGATAGATAAATTCCAATGGAAGACTCTGCAGGAGAGACGCTCAATAGCTCGGTACGGGCTTTTGTTGAAGTTTCGAGAACATACCTTCACCGAGGAGTCAAGCAGTATATCGCTCCCTCCTACGTATATCTCGCGAAGAGACCATGAGTATAAAATCAGAGAGATTAGAGCCCACACAGAGGCATACCGACAATCTTTCTTTCCACGAACAATACGAGACTGCAATAGAAGGGAGAACCGATAGAGGTACTCAAGGTACCCTCCACCACACACCGTCAGGTGTCTTGCGGAGTATGGACGTAGATGTAGATGTAGAAGCTACGACACCTGAAAATGGGGGTATAAGAGCCCGAAATC
Source organism: Schistocerca gregaria (assembly GCF_023897955.1). Lineage (NCBI taxonomy): Eukaryota > Metazoa > Arthropoda > Insecta > Orthoptera > Acrididae > Schistocerca > Schistocerca gregaria. The sequence continues at coordinate 142,841,309 of NC_064921.1, forward strand.
GGTCGTTTGATAATAAAAGAACTTTGCAACTGAAGCGGTATTTTCAACCTCTGGTATAATTTTCAGTTGCGGATGTCCTCCAACAGAATATTTTGTAGTTTAAGTTACATTAAACAGTGTGTAAGCCGAGGGATCGATGATCTCAGCAGTTTGGTCCCATAGGAACGTACCACAAAATTTTATCGTGCCGTAAGAGAGGTGGACACCCCGATGTCAACATCATTATTGTGGATGAAAAAGAAACAGAAAAGGATTAGTATATTTTTAAAAAAAAATGAGACAACTCAAAATATCCTAATCTGAGTCTTAGAAACGGACACAAAAAAATTCTTCAATACTGAAACAGCTCAAACAAACAATACATCATCGCAAATAATGGAATTCACCTTGTGATGAAGAGTATCCTGTTTACTTGGAAGGGCTAAGAGTGGTTAAATTAGAAAGTAATTAACTTTTTATGACAAAATCAGAGAATGGTGGGTTATGTGGAGTATTTTACCGTCAGACCACAATCGTGTAAAAGAATAGCCTTGTTCTGGTAAAGTTCCAAACACTTTAATTCGCAGTCAGAATTTTCAAAATAATAATACGGAGGTTTACATTCCGTGTATCACTGCGATAGGCCAAGCTAAGATTCATGATGTGGCCACTACTTTGTCTGAAAAAAAAAAAAATTGGAACTTACCTACGCAGTACGTTTAATAACAGTGAACTCCCAGGAACGACCAGACTAAATTTCTATCGACGGAGTAAGATGCCGGATGAAGCCATTCTTTCCATCCGTGTTTCAGTGTCTTGACCGTCTATGATTTAGACACGTAAGTAATCAGTGCCATAGTAAACGTAGATGTTTTTGGTTTGGAAGGCTTTTGTAAGCGTACTGAATTTGAGCGTGATGGACACACTCACCTTACAAACGTTTACTGGGGTGCTCACCACAAGTTTACAGACAAAATGTGCCCGTAATTTGCAAGACGAGGGGTGTGGTATCCGTCATCACTCAGCCACCGGCCGACAGCGGCGGACGTCAACACTCGCAAAGAGCGGCCAGCCGCGCAGCTGCAGAGATAACACACGCGGACGGGGCATGCACACATCAAGAAACGTTTTTTCACCCCGGTTCCTAGAACTCTTGAAGATAGACATGGACTTGTGGGTGATGTAACACACACAGTCCCTTTGACTGTTCAAAGATGTCACTAAAACCGCCCAAACATGTAAACAACCATGCATGAGCAACGTTAGTAGACGGAGGGGATCCGACAGCCAATAAATTCCAGTGATTCCACCAGGAAGAAGGAACACGGCTCGTATTGTCTGTAGTTCAATCATGCCTAGACGGTCAGTACCGCGGATCGATAGCTTCCGCATTGTTACTTTGGCCCAGGAAGGACTCTCAACAAGGGAAGCGTCCAGGAGTGTCGCAGTGAACCAAAGCGATGTTGTTCGGGCTTGGAAGAGATACAGAGAGACAGTAATTGTCGATGAAATGCCTCTCTCAGGCTGCACACGGGGCCACTACTGCAATTGATGACCGCTACCTACGGATCTTACGACTCAAACTGTGCGGAATTAGCTGCATCATGCGCTACTTCACTCCCGATGTCCATGGCGAGGTCCATCTTTGCAACCACGACACCATGCAGCACGGTACACATGGGCCCAACAACATGCCGAATGGACCGCTTAGGATTGGCGTCACGTTCTCTTCACCGATGAGTGTCGCATATGCCTTCAGTCAGACAATCGTCGGAGACGTGTTTCGATACAACCCAGTCAGGCTGAACCTCTTAGACACACTGCCCAGCGAGTGCAGCAAGGTGTGGAGGTTCCCTGCTGTTTTGGGGTGCCATTATGTGCGGCTGACGTACGCCGCTGGTGGTCATGGAAGGTGCCGTAGCGGCTGTACGATTTGTGAATGGCATCCTCCGACCGATAGCGCAAACATGTTTGAAGCATATTGGCAAGGCATTCGTCTTCATGGACGACAATTTGCGCCCCATCGTGCACATCATGGTAATTAATTCCTTCAGGATAACGACATCTCTCGACTAGAGTGGCCAGCATGTTTTCCAGACATGAACCCTAACGACCATGCCTGGGATAGATTGCAAATGGCTGTTTAAGGACGACGTGACCCACCAACCATTCTGAGGGTTCTATGCCGAATCGCTGTTGAGGAGTGGGACAATCTGGACCAACAGTGTCTTGATGCACTTACAGATAGTATGCCACGACGAATAAAAACACGCATCAATCCAATACCTCTACTAGCTATTAGAGGTACCAGTGTGTACAGCAGTCTGGACTGCCACCTCTGAAGGTCTCGCTGTATGGTGCTACAAGAAGCAATGTGTGGTTTTCATGAGCAATAAAAAGGGTGTAAATGATGTTTATGCTGATATCTTTCTCAATTATCTGTACAGGTTCCGAACACCCGGAACCGACGTGATGTAAAACTTTTTTTTATGTATGTAGATTCTCCGACCGTCTGTGTAGTCGATTTCGAGATGACTCCTAGAGGGCTGTTGTCGCGAGATGGAAGCGAGTCTCCACTCGTGCCCATGGCGCCACCACACGTCGCGTTCTCGGACTACATGGACGGTATAAAGTCCACTGCAACAGCGTTGTACAGCTAGTCCCACGCCTGCCTTTGCTCGTACTTGTGATTAGTGATCGGACGCACTAGGAGCATTGTGGAACTTAGGGTACTGTCTCAGCTATCTCTGATGTGGAGTGCCTGGACTTGTGTAATTAGTATGGATTGTGAATGGCTATTGTGAACCAGTATCGTTGTGAATAACTCATTTAAGTATTTTGGGAGCTATTAGGTTATTCTGATATAACAAAGAAAATAAACAGAAAATGAAGGGAGTTGGACCTAAGCTTCCAAGAAATTGTTACATTGGAAGGTAAAAACAAACAATGCTACTGTTACTGCAAGGAAATATGCTACCCATATCTGCCATCCCTCCACTGCCCACCGATCACGATGTAATAGCAGCGGAAGCTACTCCCAGCCAACCGACACTTTTCGCGGCTGCTCCACCGCTCTCCACATTGTGGATACAACAGTTAGAAAGTGTACCACCTACAGCTGTCCATACACGACAGACTCATTTCGAATAACGACAGCTAAATCACCTGTAGTTCATAAATCGTATCCGTCTTAGTTCCTACAAATGTCTAGTGAATAGTATCTTGCCTGTTACACGGTCCAGTCACATTAATGTAACCACGATCTATGTTCGGCGCCAACGTGCAATAATCACTTACAGACGCCAGGCGGCAGCACTAACAGTGGAAGGTGTATAAAGCATGTTGGAAGACACGGAATACAGTACAGTCCTTGTCGTAACGCGGAAACTGAGCAAGCGGACGGAAAAAAAATCCTTGGTCATTGAATTTCAGGCCAACTGCGGAAGCATTTCCTAAATGACTAAGTTTTTGAACTGTTGGCGTGCGACGTTGTTAATGTATACCATGCACGGCAATATGACTCTATCCAAAACCAACGCCGAGGAAACGGTGGTCTACCACGGGCCATAGATGACAGAGGCGAGCAATGGCTGCGGAGATGTGTACGGGCGAATAGACCTGCAACTGTTGAGCATCTGACAGACCAAATGAACCCTGGGGCTACCAACAGTGTGTCCTCAATGAACGTTCAGCGAACGTTGCTGCGTATTGGCCTGAAAAGCACCCATGCCGACTGCTGTTCATCGGTGAAGAAGGCTGGAATTTCCAAGCCAGTACCGCAGCTGAACGTCCACTGAGTGAGCAATGGCTGCGGAGATATGTACGGGCGAATAGACCTGCAACTGTTGAGCATCTGACAGACCAAATGAACCATGGGGCTACCAACAGTGTGTCCTCAATGAACGTTCAGCGAACGTTGCTGCGTATTGGCCTGAAAAGCACCCATGCCGACTGCTGTTCATCGGTGAAGAAGGCTGGAATTTCCAAGCCAGTACCGCAGCTGAACGTCCACTGAGTGAGCAATGGCTGCGGAGATGTGTACGGGCGAATAGACCTGCAACTGTTGAGCATCTGACAGACCAAATGAACCATGGGGCTACCAACAGTGTGTCCTCAATGAACGTTCAGCGAACGTTGCTGCGTATTGGCCTGAAAAGCACCCATGCCGACTGCTGTTCATCGGTGAAGAAGGCTGGAATTTCCAAGCCAGTACCGCAGCTGAACGTCCACTGAGTGGCAAAAAGGGATCTTTTCGGATGAATCACGTTTTATGTTCCATCGGACAGATGACTATTGCCGCGTACAGCATGAGACGTCTGAAATCAAATGGTCCAGACTGGAGCAGATAGCTTTACGGTCTGGGGAATATCATCGTGGCATTCCTCTGGTGATCTCGTCATTCGGGATAGCTCAGGGGATCAGCACGAGTATGTATCTACCCTTAGGGACCACATACGCTCTACCTGCTGTTTGTTTTTCCTCAGAACGATGGCATCTACCAGTAGGACAATACAACGTATCACACAGCTCACAGAATATGTGTGTGGTTCAAATGGCACCGTACTGTCCTGGCCACCAAATCCCCCGGATTTAGACCCAATCGAAAATCTGTGGGATCACATGGATCGGGCAGTCTGCCCCATGGATTTGCAACCACGAAACCTAGCGTAGCTGGCCACACTAATGGAGTCAGCATAGCTCTACATCCCTGTTGGTTATACAATGAAGGTTTTCACGACCGGATGTTTCAGCTGCCGAGAATTCTTAAAGGTTGTAAGGCCGTGGTTTATGGAACTCTTCTATACCTCACGTTTCGTCCACAGCTAAGTTCGACATCTTCGGAGGTACTCCTGGTAGTGATGTGTCTTACCGAGTCGGCGAGAATCAGCTCTACCAGGAGCACCTCTGAAGAAGTGCAACGTAGCTTTGGACGAAACGTCGGGGACAGAAGAGTTCCATGGACAATAGCCATACAAACCTGAAGAATTCTCGATCCCTGTTGGTACCTTCCAGAACTTCACTGTCTCTCTCTTCCTGCACGTCCGCTTTGAAGAAGGCATCTCATGGTCGTGCAGCAGCGTTCTCGCTTCCCACGCCCGGGTTCCCGGGTTCGATTCCCGGCGGGGTCAGGGATTTTCTCTGCCTCGTGATGGCTGGGTGTTGTGTGCTGTCCTTAGGTTAGTTAGGTTTAAGTAGTTCTAAGTTCTAGGGGACTGATGACCATAGATGTTAAGTCCCATTGTGCTCAGAGCCAGTTGAACCATTTGAACTTTGAAGAAGGTGGCTATTCAAGCTTTTGACAAAAGATGGTTATTCAGGTTTCTGACAGGTGGTCACATTAATATGACTGCACTATGTTTAATAATTTCTGGGAGGAATGTCAATATAAGCACAAATTAACTCTTACATGCAATGTAATAAATGAAACACCATTAACGCTTACTGACAAAAAGTAGCTGCTTTATCTTACAATATAATGCTATGGAATGAGCAATAAGCAAGAATAGAGACTGATTACTTTGATTTACGATCGAGCAGCATGTAGCAGCTTGTATAGCATATGACACGTCGTCAGCTCCCCTGGATAATAGCTCCATTTCATAGAGTACAGTGGCATAGAGGACGGGTGTAGAGGGGCAGTGTTTTTAATTAAACATGGCATTCTAAGTATGAGTTTATGTAGTCATCCAAAAATTGACGCCACAAGTGTGTCTATTTTCTTAGATACTTGATATGTTGCAAAATATATGCATAAAGAGCGCCAAATAATGACGTAAATGAACACCACCTGCACGCTCTTGTCAATTTCTGTACTAATAATATGAGGAACGTGTGCCGAAATAATTTCGCATTTCGGGTACTTCAACATAGTTTTGTATCTCAAATGTCAGTAAATAAAACCTGTAGGTGAATATATAGATATCAACATTCATCTTTATGCTCACAGAAAAACAAGATTTCACTTTATATAGTCCCATACTGATAAAGAAAGGTCTCTGGTATGTAATAACTACAACCATTTTTGTCACCATCTACAAATGTAAATGTAATATCTTGAAGAGCCATTTAATTATGGCAAATGGTTGATTTATTTTGACAATGATCTTGTCTTGTACAAAAAACCTGGAAAGTCAACCAAACCTTTAAATAATAAAAGTTTATACATAGTCTGATGAAACACCTAGCTTCAAAATACACATATCCACAAACGTTATCACCTTTCCATTACTCATATCTCACTGAAAAGCGTAAAAGGTGGAGTAAACAAGTTATATATTATATTAAAACCGTTGAGCCACTATGATTGACTCATGCGTAAATAACACTAATAATGATAATAATAATAAAAACATCACGTCCCTTTTGAGGTTGCTAGATCCTCCATCAGGCACCTCCACAGGTGGCAGTTAGGGGAAAGCGTCGCAGGTCGCAGAGATGGGTGGTACCAAGGAAATCAGATACTAGAGGCGGACGAAATACTAACATGAACCGAAGAAACCCAGACACGTCTGTGTGAAAATCTCCAGTACTCTGGTCAACGTCAGTCGGGCTCAGTGAGGTTTGCTGAAAACAATATGTTCCAAAGGCCCCAAAAACCTCTGGTCCTAGCCGGTCCTCGAAAGAACCACGCCAAACCACTGAAATACAAATGAACGTGAACTGTGAACGCAATCACAACTCTACCCCTGGTCAACCCATCAAGAGACGGCAACTGGACTTCCGGATTCTGGGGCAAGCACAGCAGAGAATGTCGGAGTTCTCTGGTAAACTTCCTTATCGACAGAAAACATTCATCAGAACACTGAACGCCAACACCCTCATCCAAACAGGAAAACTACACAACATCACTCCAGAAATTCACCAATAACGAATCCTCGTCCTTCCTCTTCAACAAACACGACTAACAGACGACGAAACCATGGACTATGGAAATTATAGCATCTTCAAGAGCAAAATACAACAGAAAGTCTCAAAAGGTGTACGAATCTTTTCTTGTGCGTAGATCTGTCATCAACTCTGTCAAGGAAATCTCACCCATCAACAATGGACTTATGACAACGTGCATACAGAGCGCCAACAGAGAGTATATCATCATCAATGTACATGGCCCCCACCAACGTCGACAGTAAGAAGAACCCCGGAACCGTCGAAAAATTCTGGATCCAACTCTAAAAGACCGTGAGCAAAATTCATCGAAATGACTTGAAATTTCTAATGAGAGACTTCAGTGCTCAACTTGGCAAGAAAAAGATCTATCGAAAAATCATTGACAAGGATTCTACTCACCAAAACACAAACACGAACGGCACGCGACTGATTGATATCTGCCAACAATTTGACCTCAATATTATATCTACCAACTTCAGAAAACCCGCACACAAACAGAAAACGTGGCGATCACCAATCCAACAACTCTGTGAATACCAGATCGATCACGTGGCCATCTCTCACGACCGCTACAGAACCATCCATATTCTCCAAGTCCGACGGGGTGCGAAAATAGATTCGGACCACTACCGTACACGAATCGCAGTAAAATTTTCCCCAAAGAGTTCACCGCAAAAACACATCCAAAAGTTTGATATATCGAAAATTCAGTAAACAAAAATAGCTGAAGACTGGGAAAAAGAACTGGCGAATAATTGGACTGACTTCCGCAAGTGATTCCACTGCAGAAGAAGGTAAACCTACCCTGGTGGAATTCTGACTGTGATCAAGCCATCATTAACCGCCGACTCGCCTCCAAAAATACAACACCCATAAATCACCAGAAACCCAACACCACTTCCTCAACATCCGCAAGCAGACAAACAGAGCCATCAGAACAACAAAACGCGACTAGATCTCTGAACAACTCAAATCAATAGAAGACAACTTCAGGAACATTAACAGCAGAAATTTCTACACGACTTTCGTGAGCAATATTAAAGGTTACTCACCGAAAAATCTTACTTTCGGGAAACAAAATAGAAAACTTGCACTCAACAACCAAACTGAGAAGAACTGGCATGGTACATTTCCGACCTCCTCAACTGTCCCAGACTACTCGAACGTTTGCAACACCCAGTCTCAGAGCACACAATACCCGACGTAGAACCACCAACACAAGAAGAAATCCATCACATCAGGAAACTCAAGAACTTAAAGGCATCAGGAGAAGATGGAATACTCGAAGAGTTACTGAAAAATATGAGGGCGCGATCACTACAGAAAATCACACAGATCATCCAAAAAATCTGGTAAAGTGAAAAACTCCCAGACCACTGGAAATGTACACTCACCCACGCACAAGGAAACAAATCGACTTAAATAACTACAGATGAATCTCCCTCCTCCCCGTCCCTTACAAAATACTTTCCGCCTGCCTCCTAAAAGGCGCTCAATAACAGATCGATCCCCTAATTGGTGAATACCAGACAGGGTTTAGACAACACAGATCGTGCACTGGATAAATTTTCAACCTGAAATCCACATTAAAACTTCGAGCCACACGAAATCTCCCAACCACCTGCACATTCGTCGACTTCAAGAAAGCCTACGATTCCGTCAATCGACAATCCCTCTTTAATATACTCGACGAAAACACGACTAGTCATCCAACAAACCGTAGCCGGCGCAACTTCCAAAGGCAAGTTCAGCGGAGAAATGTACCAACCTTCCCTCATAAAAACCGGCGTCCCAGAGAGTGACAGACTCTCCCACTACTCTTCAAGATCGTTTTGGATAAGGTCATCAAAAAATGGAAAAAGGAACTGAAAAAACAAAACAGCTGGAGACCCATTATACTAGGAAAAAACGGGATAACATCAATGTCAGATGTTTACTCTTCACTGACGATCTCGCGATCCTCTGAGAGGATGAACGAACAGCAGTTCGTCAGATCGAAGTACTCAAAGAAAGTGCCGGAAAAGTCGGGCTTCAAATCTCTTTCACGAAAACTGAATTTATGACCACAAAACACGTCAAAACAGAAAATTTGATCACAGTCAATCACTTTAAATATTTGGGTGAAACCATCGACGTACAGGAACAGAATGATTAGCCCAAAAAGCACGTGAAATCAAAATGCAAAGAGCGTGCGGGAAAATTTCGAACATATACAACAAAAGGTGTATGAATATCAAAACAAAAATTCGGCACTATGAGACTGTCATCTAACCCGAAACAATGTATACAAGCGAGACCTAAAACTCAATTACAAAGGGGCTCTCAACAACATCAAAAAGTTGGAAAGAAAATCATTCGCAAAATCCTGGGTCCAAAGGTCACAGACAAGGATATCGGCTACATTCAAACACGACTACAGAAAATTCCTTCAGCATTCAAACAGATTTCCGCAAACGATGACTGAAGTTCTATGGTCACATCATGAGACTGGATGACAACAGATTAAGAAAGAAAATTCTAATGTACTCACAGAAACTAAGAACCTCAACAGTCTTGGTCAAACAAGTTCAAACTGACATCACATCCACAGATATCGCAGATCGAAAAATCTTCAGACAGAAGATCCTTTGCTGGGAAGTTGCATCAGAAGAAAAAACCGAAAGATCTTCGGGAAAATGGACGGAAGAACGTCGAGCTAATGAGAGAATGAGAGAATGAAATAATTCTGGAAGGACAAGAAAAATAGCAACCACAGATCGTAGTTCACTTTGTGTGATCCTCTATGGGTCTAAACAATGTAAATAAATAATGTGCGTGCCGCTAAAACTCAGAAACGAGTTCCGGTACAATAAAGGGACTTATATGGTGTAGCAGCCCTATATACCCATTCCTTGATGAAGATTCCTGTTTTTACCTGAATGGTGCTTTTGAAGATATAATTTCTCGGAATTTTCACATTCTAGAACACTCCAGAACATTAGAGAGTATTCTAGAACATTTCAGAACATTCGTGAGAATTCTAGAGCATTCCAGAATGCTCCGGAATATTACTCAATGATTCGGGATCTTCTGGAATGTTCGAAATTGTCTGGAACATTCTGGTAGATTGCAGTATGTTCGGGAACATCCCGGGACATCCCAGATCACTGTGGAACATTAAAAAAACACTCTAGAATGTTGTGGAATGTTCTGGAACTTCGAGGACCATTCGAAGCCTTTTTGGTATCTTTTGGAATTCGCCACTGGTGGGGCTACCTATTGGTAGAAGTAAATGAAGAAAAGCCCGTCATGAGTTTGAACGTGAGTTTCTTATAGGTAACGAGGGGAGTAACCGAAAAAGTAGTGCTGTGAGTGAATTAAAACAGTGGAATGTGAGTAGTCGAAGTGATACAGCGACTGAATATAAATAGAAACCAAAATGTGAAAAGTGTCTTTGTTAATTAAAAGTTGATCTGATCTATATATTAGAGAATACTCAAACACAAAAGCGGAGATCTTGCGAATTCTGAAGTACAACGGCGAAAACAAAAAGAACAGCAAAAAACGAAAGAAACGAAAAGTACGAAGCACGTTTAAATTCCAACGAACGTGAATGAGCACCGTGAAAAGCATAGAAACCGAAGAACAACGAAATGAACGGATTGAAGAATCAAGAATTGCCACAGTCTTATAATAAATGGCTGAGAACTCAGGCTAGCCGTGAAAAAATCACCCTACGAGAAGCGTGGACGAGGACAAGCAAACAGTACAACCTAACAAATGGAGCATTCCCTTACGATCTGACGAAAGAATGTAACACATAAAAACACATCGTAATGGGGAAAAATCGATAAGAGCCGCCAATTCTGAAACGCGAAAACCTTCAGTAGAGAAAACAACTATCAGAGTTGAGTGGAGAGGAGCCTCTTGTAGCTGTAGGTGTGGGAAACATGCCGCAGTCCTCAGAAGTTAGGAGGTCTAGGTCAGTTGCAAACTCTGAAGGTAGTCCGTTCGGTAGAGGTGTGGGCCAGCAGTTGTAAGAAGTGTTGGGCAGTGAGTACCAGGTCACCAGCATTGTGAAAACTAGTACATGGTTGGCTCAGATGACTGACAGCGTAGGGGTGTTAAGTAGGGATTTTACGAAAGAGGATCAGGTAGTGATTGTGGGTGGAGCAGGGAATAGTCTTCATAGGGGCGGGGAATATGTTATAGGTGGTGACCTGGTAAAGGTAGCTACTCAACTGTTGGCAGTAATGTACATTTCGTGCAACTCTTCCAGCGTTATTATCGGCCTCATCGTAATACGACTGTTAGGCGCGTTAACATGGGACTGGAGAAGGCACTGATGACAGAGGGCATTGGTCACATTGCAATGATGCCAATTGAGTCTATCAGTAGGTCGGGTTTTTTCCAACTATGGTGCAGGGGAACAGTAGCAAAGTCATAGACAATATTTTTATTCATTCTTTATTACTAGATGGGCATTCTGTTAGCAAAAGGGTGGTGAATGGCCTTTCAGACCATGAAACACAAATTTTAACACTTAAAGGCTTTTGTACTCAAACAAATGTCACATATGACGTAAGAAAGTTAATCCAATGGCACCAGAGAGTTATTTTAAACCTTGTCAAGCAAGAAGAGTGGCAAGATGTTTGTAGTGCCGATAACGTAGATGACAAATATAATGCTTTCCTTAACATACTTCTCATGCCCTTTGAGAGTAGCTATGTATTAGAACGTTCTAAAACGAGTACTAGCAGTAAAAGGCAGACTTAGTGGCTAACTAGTAGGATACGGATATCATGTAGAAAAAAGTTGGAAATATATCAGAATGTTAGAAGTAGTCATCATCGAGCCACAGTAGCTCATTACAAACAGTAAAGTGCTTAAAAATGTTATTAGGAAGGCAAAGAGTATGTGGTACGCAAATAGAATAGCTAATTCACAAGATAAAACTAAAACCATATGGTCAGTTGTGAAGGAAGAGTCTTGCCAGCAGCACAAAGTCGACTGATATAGAAGCAGTTCGTAGTACCAACATTTTTGTTACTGATAAATCAGATATATGTACAGAATTTGACAATCATTTTTTGAGCATTGCTGGTCAATTAAATAAAAACTTAATTTCTACAAGGAATCATACAACTCTCTTGGAAAAAGCCTTTCCGAGATTGATGTCTGAAATTCTCCTCTGTGATACAGACAAGGGGGAGATTGATTCTAGAATTAAATCACTGTAGACTAAGGACTTTCATCTATATGGTGGAGCGCCTAGCAGAATATTTAAGTACGGTGCTGCACATGTTAATCCTGTATTTAGCCATATTTGTAATTTTTCCTTTAGGAATAGTGAGTTTCCTGAACGATTGAAGTACTCAGTACTAAAGCCGCTTTATAAAAAGGGAGAAAGGGATAATGTAGACAATTTTAGACGTATTTCTATGCCATCAATGTTTGATAAAGTTATTGAATAGGCTGTGTACGTAAGGATAATTGATCATTTAATTTCAAATGATTTGCTATCAAATCTACAGTTCGGCTTTATAAGTCGTTTATCAACTGAAAATGCTATATTATCTTTTCTCCGTCAGGTACTGGATGGTTTAAACAAAAGGTTTCGAACGCTAGGCATATTTTTTATTTAACTAATTTGTTTGATTGTGTTGATCACGAAATATTGCTCCAGAAGTTTGACCATTATGGAATACGGGGAGTAGCACACAATTGGTTCAACTCTGACTTTAACAACAAACAGCAAAAGGTCATTATTGAGAATGTTGAGAGTGTCTGTGATGTGGGGTCTGGTTGGGGTACAGTCAAGTGGGGGTGCCCCTGGGATCAGTGCTGGGGCCACTCCTGTTCCTTATTTATATAAATGATATGCCCTCTAGTGCTACCACAAGAATTCAAAAATCCTGGCAGTAATCCACGCATTTTTTAACAAGCTACCACAAGAATTCAAAAATCTTATCACTACTAGACGCGTTTTCAATCCAAAGCTGAACAGTTTCCTCATGGGTCACTCTTTCTGTTCTGTCGAGGAGTTCCTTGATAAATTAAACCGATTCGTATATAGTATTGTTGATTGCGTTTAATTAAACGTATGGCTTGACTTTTTTGGGTTCATAAAAATTGTATTTTTATCTGTTATTGCTTTTACATTTTAATTTCATGTACTGACACGTTGCATTATCTTGCAGATTTTCTCCTCCATTTGGCCCTACGGAATTTGACGTGTAAATAAATAAGAAATACTGGGATTCTTTTGCATGAATGGAAAAATTTGATTACCACCATTGGAAGCACCTTCGCAGGAATTTTTACATCACATGACCGAGGAAACTACTGAATCAAAACATTTTCTTCAAAATCTAAAAGCGTGCAATACCTTATTCCAAATCACTTCTTTCGATGTCACTTCGATCAACACTGAGATGAAATCGACGATTTTTTCGATACAAGGACGAATAAGTCAAATCATAGGATCATTACTGCCACTAACCAACGAAGACCATAAATTTCTGCAAGTTATTTAACCGGAAATGAAGAAACAGAAATTGATCGATGCACAAATATCGGTGGATTGAGATGAGAAATAGTCCGAGATGTACAAAGGATCTTATACGAAAACAGTTAGCTGGTTCAGATATTCAAAACGCCAACTTAGCTGCGGACAGTGGAAACACTGCCGTGACAAAAGTTTTCAACGAAGAAAGGAACTACAACGCATTGTAGAGACACGCCATTCATATGATGCCCTCCAGTACCCCTTAATATTTCTGCACGGACAGGACGGATATCATTTTAATGCGATACAGATGCAACCTGAAACAGTCTTAGAAGCAAACAAAACCGTTACTTCCAAGGAGTCAATGCTTCCCGCGTAAAGTTCAGAGACTACGAATCATCCGGTCACGTTCTCACCCCTCGTTTTTTATCCCAACAATTCGTGGTAGAAACGTATGCCAAAATAGAAACGGAACGGCTGCCTTACATAAGACCGAATCAGAAGAAACTACGCACGGAAGAATACATCCACCTTCGAGATGCAATCATAAATGACTGAAACATTGACGACATTGGAACAATGGTAATGTTACCCTCACCATGCATAGGAAGTCTGAGACACATGCACGCATTCACTCAACAATCCATGAAATACATAAGAAAATATGGACGACCTGACCTCTTCATAACATTCACATTCACCCTGTCATGACCAGAAATCAAAGAACACGTAAGATGTGGACAAGCTGCAACGAACCTTCACGACATGATATCTCGAAGTTTTCGACAAAATCAAATGAGATTTATCGAAGTCTTCACAATATGCCACATAATTGGCACCGTTAGATGCTGAATAGTAAAAACGAGGAATACCCACAAAATATCAGATGGCTATACGACAGAATTCATCCCACGGATATCGACGGAATCATCCAAGCTCCATTTCCCAATTCACAAAAAGAACGGGAGCTATGACGACATAGTAGTGAAAAACATTATTCACAGACCATGCGGACCATTAAACCCCATTTCGTCACGTATGAGTGATGGAAAATGTACAAAAAAGTACCGAAAACCATACTTGGAGTGCACACAACCAGGATTTGATGACTGTCCCCAATACAGAAGACGATCACCCAAAACTTGGGGGCTTCACGAAAAAAAAATACGAATACGAGCCAGCGACGATCTGGAAATAGATAATTAATGGGTAGTACTATATAACACACCACTTTCCAAAATGTTCCAAGCACACATAAATACTTGATACTACAATTCAGTGAAATACAATAATTATGTCTCTATGTGAACAAGGGCGGTGTCATGACAGTATTTCAAATAGCCAAAGACAGCGAACAACAAAAACAGAAACCACAAGAACATCACGAATCAAATGGGAAGATACATTGACAGTAACGAAGCAGCGTGGCGGATTTTTGGTTTATCTAAGTACGAACGCGAACCGCTGTGCAACATCTAGCAGTACATTTGGAGAATGGACAGAGTGTACTTCATAAAAGACACGGCCAGAAAAACTGCAAGTGAACCACCTCAAAACACAATATTAACAGCTCATTACCAACTGTGCCAAAAGGATTCATTCCCGAAAACATCACTATTTGAAACTTCCTGGCAGATTAAAACTGTGTGCCCGACCGAGACTCGAACTCGGGACCTTTTGCCTTTCGCGGGCAAGTGCTCTACCAACTGAGCTACCTAAGCACGACTCACGTCCGGTACTCACAGCTTTACTTCTGCCAGTATCCGTCTCCTACCTTCCAAACTTTACAGAAGCTCTTCTGCGAACCTTGCAGAACTAGCACTCCTGAAAGAAAGGTCCCGAGTTCGAGTCTCGGTCGGGCACACAGTTTTAATCTGCCAGGAAGTTTCATATCAGCGCACACTCCGCTGCAGAGTGAAAAATCTCATTCTGGAAACATCACTATTTGTCTACTTCCGTATCCATTATAAGTGGAACACAACAAGTAAAACCGTTTAACTTCAGAAACAAGCAATTCCAGTAGAAAATCATCCAGGAATCACAAAAACTGGCGCACTATGCCAAGTATACACCGTACATCTGAAAAACGCCGAATTTTTCTATCTTCAGATGTTGCTACACGAAATACTGGGACCAACAAGTTTCACACATCGCAAGACTCTTGACGGTTATCTATGCGAGATGTACAGAGAAGCGTTCCAACACTTAGCACTACTGAAGAACAACAACCACTGAGAATTAACACTACAAGATACCTCAGTCACAGCCTCAACTGAACAAATGATAGACTTATTCGCCATAATTCCAATAACTTGAAACCCATCGAATCCAAAGCAGGTATGGAACTTCTTCATAGAGAGTATGAGTGATGACATACTGTACGAAATTCGACAAGCTCATCCTGAACTTGCCATCGAATTCGACGACATCTCAAATGAAACACTCACTCGCCTACAAGATAAAGGTTTTTAGTAACAAACAACCAGACCTTAGTAAAACTTGGGATGCAAGCACCATGAAAAGTTGCTATTAGTATGCTAAACTTCGAAATTAAGTATGAAAAAAAGCTTTCTCATCAACGAACTACTTCAATAAATTACTCACTACAAACTTCTCGTCAATGACAATCAAAAGGAAATTTACAATGTTATCATGGACCGGATCGACAACACTGGCGGAACGCACCAGGCGGCACCGGAAAAATGTTTCTAATAGATCTATTACTGGCGGGAATACTTGCTAAGCAACACATCCCACTTCCACTGGCGTCATCCAGTATTGCAGTCACACTTATGGAAGGAGGACGAACTGCCCACACGTCCTTACTATTACCTTTGAATATAGCGGAAGAACAGTTCCCGATATGTAAAAATTCAAGAGCATCTGGGTGGGGTCAATGTCAAACGCAAGCTAAAATTATCTTCTGGGACGAGTACACAATGGCACGTAAAAATATCTCTAAGCCATGGACAGAATATTACAAGACTTGCGAGGAAACTATGAAATGATGGGAACTCTACTCGTGCTCTCAGGAGGTTTTAGACAAACTCTTCCACTTATCCCCAAGCCAACACCAGCACACTTATCCCTAAGCCAACACCAGCAGACGAAATTAATGCATCTTTAAAAGAATCACATTATATTGCTCAACAACTTTTATAAACAGGTGAACGGACATATCCTACTGAACAGACGACCGGCCTCATTAAATTCAATAATGATTTCTGCAACATAGCCACTGCTGAAAGCGAACTCATTGACCAAATTTATCCAAACTTGGTTCACAACTATACCAATACAGACTGGCTATTTGAAAGGACAATTTTGGCAACTAACAGTAAGAAAATTCCCTGTCAAGAGAGAATATTCAAATCGACAGACAGATTTGTAAACGTTGAAGAATGTGTGAACTTCCCTGCAGAATTTTTAAACTCTTTGCAAGTACCAGAAATGCCAGTTCGGTGTCATTGATTTAAAATTACATCTACGATCATACTACTCAGAAATTACTAATCAACTCACCAAACCTATATAATGAAACAAGGATGATCGTCAAGCAGCTGTCGAATACATGATTGAAGCTGAACTTATGACGGGAAAGAACAAAGAACACAAGCTATCTATCTCCAAAATACCACTAATCGCTACTGAACTGACATCACAATTTAAAAGACTGCAATTGCTAATTAAATTAGCTTAATAGAGTGCAAGGACAAACTTTAAAATATTGTGAACTCAACCTAAAAGACTTCTGCTTCTCTCTGTCGAGTAGGAAATTCGAAAAATTTGTACATATATACTCCAGATAAAAAAATGTAAAATGTTGTTTATATACAGTTATTGTAAATAGTTGGAATATATTTTCAATTAAAAAATTTTTCTCTTTCACTTTAGCAAGTACTGTAAATAGCTAGAATATATTTTCAATACTTTTTTTTTTACCTCTTATACTACTACACAACCTCATATCAACTCCATGAGCGAAGCCGGGTACCCCAGCTAGTCACTTAATAAAAGCAAGTCTTCCGGCCTACATTGTACACGAATTACATACCTTTCATCGTGTGTTAATGCAATAGCCCCATACTGAGCAATCATATTCAACCCCTCGCTCGACGTAAGATCCGTACCAAAAGACTGGAAAGTTGCAGGGGTCCCTCCAATAGTCAAGAAAGGTAATAGGAGTAAAGTACAGGCCCATATCATTAAAATCGGTATGCAGCAGGATTCTGAACATACATTTTGTTCGAACATTATAAACTACCTCCAATACAACGGTCTGTTGACAATTAGTCAACCCGGATTTAGAAAACGTCTTTCTTGTGAAACACAACCATCTCTTTACTCACACGAAGTGTTGAGTGCTGTCGACAAAGGATTTCAGATTGATTCCGTATTTCTAGATTTCCAGAAGACTTTTGACACCGTACCTCACAAGCTGTTTCTAATCAAATTGGAATTGTTTATGGAATATCATCTGAGCTATGCCACTGGATTCGTGATTTCCTGACAGAGTTCGTAGTAATTGATGGAAAGTCGTGAAATAAAACAGAATCGATTTCTGGCGTTCCCCAAGGCATTGTTATATGTCCTCTGCTGTTCCTTATCTATACAAACGATTTAGGAAACAATCTAAGCAGCTGTCTTAGGATGTGTGCAGATGATGCTGTTGTTTGTCGTCCGGACATCAAAATCAATTGCAAACCGATTTAGATAAGATACTTGTAAGGTGTGGGAATTGGCATTTGCGCCTAAGTAATGAGGTGCTAAAAGGCATCCGTTAAACTTCGGTTACGCGATAAATCAATCAAATTTAAATGCCATAAATTCCACTAAATACCTAGGAATTACAATTAAAAACAAACTGAAAAAAGACGTCGAAAATCTTGTGGAGAAGGCGAACCAAATACTGCGTCTTATCGACAGAACACTTAGAAGATACAACAGATCTTGTAAAGAGACTGCCTACACTATTCTTGTCCGTCCTCTTTAGTGTAGTGCTGCGAGGTATGGGATCCGTACGAGATTGGATTAACGGAGTACATCAAGAAAGTTGTAAGAAGGACAGCGCGCTTTGTATTATTCAGAAATATAGGAGGCAGTGTCGCTGACATGATAGAGGATTTAGGATGGACGTCATCAAAACAAAGCCATTTATCGTTGCGGTGGTATCTTCTCGCGAAGTTTTTGAATCACCAAATTTCTCATCCGAATGCGAAAATGTTTTGTTGACATCAAAATAAAAAGAAGGGAAATCAAAACTCTGACAAAAAAATATAAGTATTCGTTTTTTCACGCGTGGTTTTCGAGAGCGGAATAACAGAGAATTATAGTAAAGGTGGTTCAAGAAACCCTCTGCCAGGCACTTAAGTCAGATTTGCAGAGTAGTAATGTAGATGCAGATACAGATGTACATGGAGATGTCAATGAATACTTTTTCTTCACTAAAGTATCAATGTATGATACCAGTTTCTGAGCTCTGCTAATTCCAAGATAAATTTTAAACTGAAGTCTGTCTATGTTCCCGTTCGTAGATTTCGTTTTCTTCATTGCGGAAAAAGTTGCTCGCGCAAATATGTACGTCCAAAATATCGGCTTAATCGTAGCTCAAAACCTGTGAAATTGTGGAAATACATGTTGAAGAATGTTTTTAATGAGTGTATAAGACCTATTTTATTCTAAAATTTGTAATTAAGCTGCGTCACACTGCATGAAGGCTCTAACTGTCGCAACTTGATACTGGTGTGTCTGACCTTCGCTATTAAGTTTCTTACCCTCCATAACGCTGCTTTGCATCGATTCTCAACGACCTACACTTCGCTTTAAGCACTGCTACATTAAATACATACGCTCCCTGTTATACAGGAGCCAAGGTAGCCCCTGAGGCCCGGCAACCCATGTTACACCACAGAGGACGAGGTTGTCTATGCCCAAGGCGTACCAAAAGCAGCATGGTAAACACCGGTTATTTACATACAAGATGATGGAAACAGACATTCTGAGCACTACTTCCTGCAGGAGGAGCACGAGCCATGGCCTGCAGGAAGTATCACTACGCCAAAACCTCACTGGCTGGAGACAGCTATATAGGGGCTACAATCAGCCCAGAAGTTCAGTTCACGCCAGATCACGATCTCCTGTACTGCTACCGGTGAAGATTACGTCCTCGTCTCGGAATTAGACTGTTACTAGTGTGTGAGCGTGTTACCAAGAACCTTTGTGGAAACTTAGAAGTGAACTTTTGTTTGCCTCAATTAGGAGACTTTTTTCGTTATTGTTACCTTTCGTTTGTATGTTCAATCATCAACCTTGTGAAGTTACATCAATAAAAGTTGTGCTTGTGAAAAATTGCGAATTGTCAGTCACAACACTCCCGTTTACAGCTACAGCGAAGTGAACATATTGTCAGTGCTCTGAAGACAGCGCTACACAATATCTGAATGCTATATTTTACCGTGAGCGATCACTTACTAATCATTGAACAAGAGCGAACGCTCGTGCTCGGCTAGACGGCTACTCAATAGGAATGATGCAAACCAACGGAGCAGTGCAGCTGACCACTGTTTCGCTTTTTCATCACAGCTGCAACTTGTACATGAGAGACGGCAGAGGATTCACTAGGCTGGGACCATTTACCAGTTATCTCCAGAGGCTTATTAAAAGACGTTATAAATTGATTCTAAATAATGGGCGCTGGTGGAATGTTCACGAGGCAACGGACTATGGACAACAACACTCACGAAGTCGACTGACCTTTCGAGAGTACCGAACTGAACACAACTGAACACCTCTCACGTAAGATGGAGCCACGACTTCACGCCAGACTTCAACATATAACATCACTACCGTCTCTGGTCTCGGTTCTTGAGAAGAATGGGTGGCCATTCCTCCAGAGATATTCAGGCATCTCATTGAAATTCACCTCAGAAGAACTGAAACTGTCACAAAGGCGAGGGTTCGATGTCCCCAGCAATAAAGTCCACTGCGTATGGATAGATAGTGTACTTTAGTCTCATGGTTCTGCCTCGCAATTCAGTTCTTTCATTCGGATAAAAGGTGGTCATGGTATTAGGAGCTAGGCACCGTAAAGAAGCGTTCAAGATGACGAGTATAACGTAACGTCTGCTAAGTTCAGGCTGCAAATTTTTGTCTACACTGAAGATGTTCTCTCTAGTGACGTGGTTTAGTACAAGCGGAAATTGTGTCGCAAGCCGAGTTCTTCACAGTAGTGCCACATTTTTTGCGCACCATTACTTACACTGGAAGGAGTGGAAAGCAGGAAAACTAACAACAGCACGTCCAACGGCGCAGCAGCAGCATGGCACGTGATGGAACGTGAGCCTACGATTCCATGCACAGCGGAACTAGTTCCACTGAGGTAAGTGCCGTGCAAATAACTTCCTGGGGAGGGCAACCACAGCTCAGAGACATCGCAAATAACGATAAAAATACTCAACACGCAATAACAACAGATAGTTGAGAATAAAGCACGTTCATGCAGCTATGCGCCTTTTGGAAAGACATCGTCATTCTTGACATTTTAATTTTTATAATTTTTACGATAATTTGTATGGTTGTTGAATGTTGAGTGCTGTTACTGTTATTCAAAAGTGCCTTGCTCGATAACAAAGTTGGTGATTATTTCGTTGTCTGCGCTATTGCAGACGCAGTAACGGCAGCATTCTTAGCAAGAATTTGTGAAAAATATTACAAGCAGTATGGTAGAAATTAGAGCTCCGGATAGGCCTGTCCGTATGAAAAAATTCATGGAATTTGGAGGAAAAATTGTTTGCTACGACTGATGAACTATAGCAATATCAGACACGGAAAATCTGACCTACTTTAGAGTAGCAGAAAACGAAACAGAAAACACAATCTGCTCAGTCCGGCAGTGTATCAAAACAAGGCGTGAAATGAAGTACAGCGGACGTTGACGGAGACCCCTGAGTGGTACGATCAGGCACTACGAAGCTTCGGACAATAGCACGACAGTTATAACGTACGTCTTATATCAAGAAAGGGTGGAGATTTTCAGACAGAAGAAAAAGTTAGTAAAGACAGGAACAAGTGTAAGAGAATATGTGACGCATGAAGCATCAAAATTTTTTCAATGGCATATCCCATTTTTGCCTTCAGAATAGGCAAAAATACGCAAAAATGGAGTAGCAGAATAATCGTGGAGAAGATGGTTGCAAACATGACATAACAGAATAACGTAACATAAAATTATATGACCGAAACTGTAAATTTAACACAGCTTACGTTTTTTGCTCCCATATCCGTAAGATTTTTTTTTTTTTGAGAATAAACTTATGTTTATATTTACATAAATAATGAAATAGTTTTTGATTATGCGTCCCCTCTTACCGTCCTTCCAACGGTACACTTAATGTACTATTTAATTTTAATTACTACTAACATCTCTAATTTTCTTTTGAATTGCTAGACTTATTTGTTTTATTATCTACATCCACATCTACATGGTTACTCTGCAATTCACACTTAAGTGCCTGGCAGAGGATTCATCGAACCATTTTAATACTACTTCTCTACCATTCCATTCTCGAATGGCGCATGAGAAAAATGAACACATATATCTTTCCGTTCGAACTCTGATTTCTCTTATTTTCTTATGATGAACATTTCTCCCTACGTAGGTGAGTCTCAACAAAAAATTTTCGCATTCTGAAGAGAAAGTTGGTGATTGAAATTTCGTAAATAGATCTCGCCGCAAAGAAGACCGCCTTTGTTTCAGTGACTGTCACCCCAACTAGCGTATCATATCAGTGACACTCTCACCCCTATTGCGCGATAACACGAAACGAGCTGCACTTCTTTGCACTTTTGCGATGTCCTCCGGCAATCCTACCTGGTAAGGATCCCACACGGCGCAGCAATATTCCAGCAGATGGCGGACAAGTGTAATGTAGGCTGTGTCTTTCATGGGTTTGTCGCATTTTCTAAGTTTTCTACCAACAAAGCATAGTCTTTGTTTCGCCTTCCCCACAATATTATCTATGTGGTCTTTCCAATTTAAGTTGCTTATAATTTTATTTCCTAGGTATTTAGTCAAATTGACAGCCCTTACATTTGTGCGATTTATCGTATACCCAAAATTTATCGGATTTCTTTTAGTACCCATGTGGATGACCTCGAACTTTTCTTTGTGTAGTGCCAATTGCCACTTTTCGCACCCGACAGAAATTCTCTCCAGATCTTTTTGTAATTGTAATTGATTGTCTCATGATTTTACTAGACGGTAAATTATAGCGTCATATGCAAAGAATCTAAGGGGGCTGCTCAGATTATCACCTAGTTCATTTATGTAAATCAGGAACAGCAGAGGGGACTATGTCACTACCTTCCGGAACTCTTAGATATACTTCTGTTCTGCTAGATGATTTCCCATCTATCACTACGAACTGTGACTTCTGTGAGAGGAAATTACGAATCCAGTCAAAACAACTGAGACGATATTCCACATAATTTGATTAATAATCGCTTGTGAGGAACGGTATCAAAAGCCATTGGAAATCTAGGAATATGGAATAGGTGTGAGATCCCTTGTCGATAGTACTCATTACTTCATGGGAGTAAAGAGCTATCTGCATTGCACAAGAACGAAATTTTCTGAATCCGTGTTGGTTGTACATCAATAAGTGATTTTCTTCAAGGTGATTCAAAATTTTCGAGTACAGTATATGCTCCAAAATCCTACTGCAAATTGAGGTCAGTGATATGGGTCTATAATTCAATGGGTTAGTCCTATTTCCTTTCTTGAATATTGGTGTGACCTGTGAATCTTTTCACTCTTTAGGACCAGACCTTTCGTCAAGTGAGCGGTTGTATATGATTGCTAAGAAAGGAGCTATTGTGTCTGCATACTCTGGAAGGAACCTGATTGGAAACCATCTGAACCGGAAGACTTGCCATTGTTAAGTGATTTGATTTACTTCGCAACACCTAGGATATCTACTTTTACGTCACTCATGCTAACAGCTGGTTTCGAATTCTGGAATATTTACTTCACCTTCTTTCGTGAAGGAATTACGGAAAACTGTATTTAGGAACTCAGCGTTAGTGGCACCATAATCGGTAAAATTTCCATCGCTATCGCGCAGTGACGGTATTTACTGTTTTTACCACTGGTGGACTTTACATGCAACCAGAATCTCTTTGGGTTTTCTCCCATATTTTGAGAGAATGTTTCATTGTGGAAACTATTAAAAGAATCTCGCAATGACATCCGCACTGAATTTTGACCTTCCGTGAAACTTAGCCAGTCTTGGGGATTTTATGTTCTTCTGAATTTGGCATGCTTTTTTCGTTGCTTCTGCCACAGTGCTCTGACGTGTTTTGTGTACCATGCTGGATCAGTCCCATCTCTTATTAACTTACGCGGTATGAATCTATCTATTGCTGTCGATACTGTATCTTTGAATTTGAGCCATATCTGGTCTACACTTACATAATTAACTTGGAAGGAATGGAGACTCTCTCTTAGGAAGGCATCAAGCGAACTTTTATTTGCTGTTTTACATAGATATATTTTGCGTTTATTTTTAGTGGTTATGATTGACTTGGTTTTGAGCCTCGCTACAATGATCTTGTGTTCCTGTAGCCGTCATGATGCTCTCAGTTAGATCAGGATTATTTGTGGCTAAGAGGTTAAGTGTGTCATTTAGCATTGTGGTCATTTTCTCTATTTCTGATCATGTTACTCATATTTCTTCTTGATTATGTTAATTCCTAGTTAGCAAAATTACAACCAGTGTCACTGAAGTGAATCTCTAAACTGATTTACACGTTTGCATGCACTTTTTCTAACAGCTACGGTTAATTTTATCTGCTGACAGTATCGGTTCTACAAAACATCTGTTTCTTTCTATTTTGAACTGTATGAGCTACTGATTACATTTGATCATTCCTGCTCTTTCACTATTCCTGTTTCAAGATAGAGGGTCATTGTTTCGAAAACTTGACAATATTCCTTCTCTATTCCAACAGACCTGCAGTCTCACAAAATCATAAGTCTGCGACCGACCGTATGTAAAAAAATCACTCTCATCCCAACTCCCCCAATATAAACTACCGACATACATTTAAAGCACCACAGATGTCAAGGATTGTAATAACAATAAATATGTAAACTCTTTTATGTCATCTCAGGTATGTGTTTATACCAGTGATTAGTACAGTGCTTTTGCTTTTATGTGGGGAGGGGTCTCATGCTCCTCGCTTGGATCCAGGCCTGTGCACCCTTCCAAATGTGTGGGTCAACACCCCTCATCGCAGGCAGTAGTGAACTTGTCTAACAACCCCCAGCAAGCCGGCCGAAGTATGCGTCGGAGCAATTTGTGTTGCACTGTGATGTTCAATTTTTACCCTCACATTATGTAGAGTCTAATTTTTCACGTAATCCACCTACCTGAAAAGTTGCTGAACTCACGGATATCTTCCGCATCTGTTTAAATGGCAGGATATATGTTTCTTAGGATTTATAGATCAAACAAACGACAGGAAGGGGCGTCGGCGTGGATACACTATCTGACCTCAAACCCAAAATCTTAAACACTTTTAACTGTGATAAACAAGGTTAAACAGACTTCGCATTTATTGAAATTAATCTACAGAGTCAGAAGCGGCTAATAAATTATGTAGTCTACAAATGCTCCAAAACTCAACACATTGCTTCATTCAGTCGGTATTACTTCGGCGTCATTATAAACATGTCTTCGTAACAGGAGACAAGTACCTACACTTGCTAAGAGGCAAAGACTGTTTAATTGCAACAACAGGACGATTCTTCCATTACCCCCCCCCCCCCCCCCCCCCCCAGGGCGCGCAGTCACACTGTCACAGTCGTAATGGAAAGGTTGACAACGTAAGCGACATCGTCAGATTTGTGCTTCATGTTTTTTAATCTTTATAGCCATTACATAATTAGTGGACCCATAATCAACGACAAAATTCAGGAATTCATTGGTAAGTTCACTGTTCTGTATGAAAAACACTCTCCTGTACGCACAATCCCAGCAAGAAAAACTCCTGCTTCTTTTGCGACAACCCAATTGCGTAAAATAATGAAGAATAGGGATGATGCTCCCAGACATTTTAAGTCGTACCCGAAGCCTGAACATTACGAAGAATTCAGAAAGGAATGAAACTGTGTGAAGAATTCTGTTCGCAGAGCCACAATCAGGCACATCTACATCTACATTTATACTCCGCAAGCCATCAAACGGTGTGTGGCGGAGGGCACGTGCCACTGTTATTACCTCCGTTTCCTGTTCCAGTCGCGTATGGTTCGCGGGAAGAATGACTGCCGGAGAGCCTCTGTGCGCGCTCTAATCTCTCTAATTTTACATTCGAGATCTCCTCGGAAGGTATAAGTAGGGGGAAGCAATATATTAGATACCTCATCCAGAAACGCACCCTCTCGAAACCTGGACAGCATGCTACACCGCGATGCAGAGCGCCTCTCTTGCAGAGACTGCCACTTGAGTTTGCTAAACAGCTCCGTAACGCTATGACGCTTACCAAATAATCCTGTGACGAAACGCGCCGCTCTTCTTTGGATCTTCTCTATCTCCTCTGTCAACCCGACCTGGCACGGATCGAAACTGATGAGCAACACTCAAGTATAGGTCGAACGAGTGTTTTGTAAGCCACCTCCTTTGTTGATGGACTACATTTTCTAAGTACTCTTCCAATGAAACTCAACCTGGCACCCGCCTTACCAACAATTAATATTATCATTCCACTTCAAATCGTTCGGCACGCATACTCCCAGATATTTTACAGAAGTAACTGCTACCAGTGTTTGTTCCCCTATCATATATTCATACAATAAAGGACCCTTCTTCCTATGCATTCGCAATACATTCCATTTGTCTGTGTTAAGGGTTAGTTGCCACTCCCTCCATCAAGTGCTTATTCTATGCAGATCTTCCTGCATTTCGCTGCAATTTTCTAATGTTGCAACTTCTCTGTATACTACAGCATCATCTGCGAAAAGCCGCATGGAACTTCCGACACTATCTACTAGGTCATTTATATTTATTGTGAAAAGCAATGGTCCCATAACACTCCTCTGTGGCACGCCAGAGGTTACTTTAATGTCTGTAGACGTCTCTCCATTGAGAACAACAAGCTGTGTTCTGTTTGCTAAAAACTCTTCAGTCCAGTCACACAGCTGGTCTGACATTCCATAGGCTCTTACTTCGTTTATCAGGCGACAGTGCGGGTCTGTATCGAACGCCTTCCGGAAGTCAAGGAAAATGGCATCTACCTGGGAGCCTGTATCTAATAATTTCTGGGTCTCATCAACAAATAAAGCGAGTTGGGTCTCACGCGATCGCTGTTTCCGGAATCCATGTTGATTCCTACAGAGTAGATGCTGGGTTTCCAGAAATGACATGATACGCGAGCAAAAAATATGTTCCAAAATTCTACAAGAGATCGATGTCAGAGATATAGGTCTATAGTTTTGCGCATCTGCTCGACGACCCTTCTTGCAGACATCCGTTCGTTATATGCAACGATACGAGCCCTGCTATTCTTCGGAGCAATCTCCGAAGCTAGGATGTATGGAACACAAAATCAGGAACAATTTTTCAAGTCTTAGCTGACGAAATGAATTAATTTTTTCAGCAGTCCATTCAGTAATTTCCTATTGCTTGCAAGAACCCCCCAGACTATAACCACGATGTGATCAACAGTATCCGGACACCCCCAAATACATACATTTTTCATCCTAGGTGCATTGTACTGCCACCTAGTGACAGGTACTCCATATCAGCCACTTCAGTAGTCATTAGACATCGTGAGAGAGCGAAAGGGACGCTACGAGGAACTCACAGACTTCGAACGTAGTCGGGTGATTGGGAGTCATTTGCGTCATACGTCTGTACGAGAGATTTCCACACCCCTAAACATCCCTAGGTCCACAGTTTCCGATATGATAGTGAAGCGGAAACGTGAAGGGACACATTGAGCACAAAAGCGTAGATGCCGACCTCGTCTGTTAACTGAGAGGCCGCCGATAGTTTAAGAAGATCATAATGTGTAATAGGCAGACAACTATCAGGCCATCACACACGACTTACAAACTGCATCAGGATCCATTGCAAGTACTATGACAGTTAGGCGGGAGGTGACAAAACTTGGATTTCATGGTCGAGCGGCTCATAAGTCACACATCACGCAGGTAAATGCTTGGTGTGAGGAGAGTAAACATTTGACTATTGAACAGTGGAAAAACGTTGTGTGGAGTAATGAATCACGGTACACAATATGGCGATTCGATGGAAGATTGGGGATATGGCGAATGCCCGATGAACGTCATCTGCCAGTGTGTGTAGTGTCAACAGTAAAATTCGAAGGCCATGGTGTCATGGTCTGGTCGAGTTTTTCATGGAGGGGGCTTGCACCCCTTGTTTTTTTACGTGGCACTATCACAGCAAAGGCCTACATTGATGTTATAAGCACCTTCTTGCTTCCCACTGTTGAAGAGCTATTCGGGCTGTCCATTGCACCTTTCAACGCGATGTTCATTATGCACGGTCTGTGGCGGAGTGGTTACACGACAATAACATCCCTGTAATGGACTGGACTGCACAGAGTCCTGACCTGAATCCCACAGAACACCTTTGGGATGCTTTGGAACGCCGACTTCGTGCCAGGCCTCACCGACCGACAGCGATACCTCTCTTCAGTGTAGGACTCCGCGAAGAATGAGCTGCCAGTCCCCAAGAAACCTTCCTGCAAGTGATTGAACGTATGTCTGCGAGATATGAAGCTGTCATTAAGGCTAAAGGTGGGCCAACACCATACTGAATTCCAGTATTACCGATGGAGGGTGTCACGAACTTGTAAGTCTTTTTCAGCCAGGACTCAGGATACCTTATTGTTACACTTTCCATGCAAAACACGTTACAATAAGCACAATGACAAAAGTGATAGTTCGATTTTCTTCTTCAGCGATAGGCAACA
This sequence comes from Schistocerca gregaria, assembly GCF_023897955.1. Lineage (NCBI taxonomy): Eukaryota > Metazoa > Arthropoda > Insecta > Orthoptera > Acrididae > Schistocerca > Schistocerca gregaria. The sequence continues at coordinate 142,869,657 of NC_064921.1, forward strand.
ATGGTATCAGCATGCGCATTAGCTTAGTACCAATTCTGACAGATAACGATATATTTAATGTTTCTCTCGTGACAGTGATATATCCCACTCAATGCGTAAAGTTAGTTCGACCTTTCATGAGAAAGTAAACTCCCACTAAGTTATTGATTGGCGACTCCATAGAGGGCTGTGTGCACAAGGACCATATACGTGAAATTAGAAGGAAGGTCAGCGTTGGCCGTAATTTTGATGGTTTATTGACAGCAAAATCGATTTTCAATGACGTACTGCTTATCTTTAGGGCTGGAAGTTAAAATGTTTCCCATAGTGATCAGTGAATAAGAAACAAAAGACCACAAATACACCTGAGTATAAACCAACTTTGGGACAGAACATACTTGCAGTGTACAAATTAAACTCATAGGCACTGGTGTCAAGTTATTATCAGTAAGCAAAGCTGTGTGTTGTTGTTGTTGTTGTTGTCTTCAGTCCTGAGACTGGTTTGATGCAGCTCTCCATGCTACTCTATCCTGTGCAAGCTGCTTCATCTCCCAGTACCTACTGCAACCTACATCCTTCTGAATCTGCTTAGTGTACTCATCTCTCGGTCTCCCTCTACGATTTTTACCCTCCACGCTGCCCTCCAATGCTAAATTTGTGATCCCTTGATGCCTCAAAACATGTCCTACCAACCGATCCCTTCTTCTAGTCAAGTTGTGCCACAAACTTCTCTTCTCCCCAATCCTATTCAATACCTCCTCATTAGTTACGTGATCTATCCACCTTATCTTCAGTATTCTTCTGTAGCACCACATTTCGAAAGCTTCTATTCTCTTCTTGTCCAAACTAGTAATCGTCCATGTTTCACTTCCATACATGGCTACACTCCAAACAAATACTTTCAGAAACGACTTCCTGATACATAAATCTATATTCGATGTTAACAAATTTCTCTTCTTCAGAAACGCTTTCCTTGCCATTGCCAGTCTACATTTTATATCCTCTCTACATCGACCATCATCAGTTATTTTACTTCCTAAGTAGCAAAACTCCTTTACTACTTTAAGTGTCTCATTTCCTAATCTAATTCCCTCAGCATCACCCGATTTAATTTGACTACATTCCATTATCCTCGTTTTGCTTTTGTTCATGTTCATCTTATATCCTCCTTTCAAGACACTGTCCATTCCGTTCAACTGCTCTTCCAAGTCCTTTGCCGTCTCTGACAGAATTACAATGTCATCGGCGAACCTCAAAGTTTTTACTTCGTCTCCATGAATTTTAATACCTACTCCAAATTTTTCTTTTGTTTCCTTTACTGCTTGCTCAATATACAGATTGAATAACATCGGGGAGAGGCTACAACCCTGTCTCACTCCTTTCCCAACCACTGCTTCCCTTTCATGCCCCTCGCCTTTTATGACTGCCATCTGGTTTCTGTACAAATTGTAAATAGCCTTTCGCTCCCTGTATTTTACCCCTGCCACCTTTAGAATTTGAAAAAGAGTATTCCAGTCAACATTGTCAAAAGCTTTCTCTAAGTCTACAAATGCTAGAAACGTAGGTTTGCCTTTTCTTAATCTTTCTTCTAAGATAAGTCGTAAGGTCAGTATTGCCTCACGTGTTCCAACATTTCGACGGAATCCAAACTGATCCTCCCCGAGGTCCGCATCTACCAGTTTTTCCATTCGTCTGTAAAGAATTCGCGTTATTATTTTGCAGCTGTGACTTATTAAACTGATAGTTCGGTAATTTTCACATCTGTCAGCACCTGCTTTCTTTGGGATTGGAATTATTATATTCTTCTTGAAGTCTGAGGGTATTTCGCCTGTCTCATACATCTTGCTCACCAGCTGGTAGAGTTTTGTCATGACTGGCTCTCCCAAGGCCGTCAGTAGTTCCAATGGAAAGTTGTCTATTCCGGGGGCCTTGTTTCGACTCAGGTCTTTCAGTGCTCTGTCAAACTCTTCACGCAGTATCGTATCTCCCATTTCGTCTTCATCTACATCCTCTTCCATTTCCATAATGTTGTCCTCAAGTACATCACCCTTGTATAAACCTTCTATATACTCCTTCCACCTTTCTGCCTTCCCTTCTTTGCTTAGAACTGGGTTGCCATCTGAGCTCTTGATATTCATACACGTGGTTCTCTTCTCTCCAAAGGCCTCTTTAATTTTCCTGTAGGCAGTATCTATCTTACCCCTAGTGAGATAAGCTTCTACATCCTTACATTTGTCCTCTAGCCATCCCTGTTTAGCCATTTTGCACTTCCTGTCGATCTCATTTTTGAGACGTTTGTATTCCTTTTTGCCTGCTTCATTTACTGCATTTTTATATTTTCTCCATTCATCAATTAAATTCAATATTTCTTCTGTTACCCAAGGATTTCTAGCAGCCCTCGTCTTTGTACCTACTTTATCCTCTGCTGCCTTCACTACTACATCCCTCAGAGCTACCCATTCTTCTTCTACTGTATTTCTTTCCCCCATTCCTGTCAATTGTTCCCTTATGCTCTCTCTGAAACTCTGTACAACCTCTGGTTCTTTCAGTTTATCCAGGTCCCATCTCCTTAATTTCCCACATTTTTGCAGTTTCTTCAGTTTTAATCTACAGGTCATAACCAATAGATTGTGGTCAGAGTCCACATCTGCCCCTGGAAATGTCTTACAACTTAAAACCTGGTTCCTAAATCTCTGTCTTACCATTATATAATCTATCTGATACCTTTTAGTATCTCCATGGTTCTTCCACGTATACAACCTTCTTTCATGATTCTTAAACCAAGTGTTAGCTATGATTAAGTTGTGCTCTGTGCAAAATTCTACTAGGCGGCTTCCTCTTTCATTTCTTAGCCCCAATCCATATTCACCTACTATGTTTCCTTCTCTCCCTTTTCCTACACTCGAATTCCAGTCACCCATTACTATTAAATTTTCGTCTCCCTTCACTATCTGAATAATTTCTTTTATTTCATCGTACATTTCTTCAATTTCTTCATCATCTGCAGAGCTAGTTGGCATATAAACTTGTACTACTGTAGTAGGTGTGGGCTTCGTATCTATCTTGGCCACAATAATGCGTTCACTATGCTGTTTGTAGTAGCTTACCCGCATTCCTATTTTCCTATTCATTATTAAACCTACTCCTGCATTACCCCTATTTGATTTTGTGTTTATAACCCTGTAGTCACCTGACCAGAAGTCTTGTTCCTCCTGCCACCGAACTTCACTAATTCCCACTATATCTAACTTTAACCTATCCATTTCCCTTTTTAAATTTTCTAACCTACCTGCCCGATTAAGGGATCTGACATTCCACGCTCCGATCCGTAGAACGCCAGTTTTCTTTCTCCTGATAACGACATCCTCCTGAGTAGTCCCCGCCCGGAGATCCGAATGGGGGACTATTTTACCTCCGGAATATTTTACCCAAGAGGATGCCATCATCATTTAATCATACAGTAAAGCTGCATGTCCTCGGGAAAAATTACGGCTGTAGTTTCCCCTTGCTTTCAGCCGTTCGCAGTACCAGCACAGCAAGGCCGTTTTGGTTAATGTTGCAAGGCCAGATTAGTCAATCATCCAGACTGTTGCCCCTGCAACTACTGAAAAGGCTGCTGCCCCTCTTCAGGAACCACACGTTTGTCTGGCCTCTCAACAGATACCCCTCCGTTGTGGTTGCACCTACGGTACGGCCATCTGTATCGCTGAGGCACGCAAGCCTCCCCACCAACGGCAAGGTCCATGGTTCATGGGGGGGCAAAGCTGTGTAGCCATCACAAAAACTGAAGCCGCTGTTTACATTCACCTATACAGCAGACCTCGTTGTGACAGGGTCTTGACACGCCCTCTACGTGACGTGTGTCACGTGAAGACTTAACAATACTTTATTTGGCAAAAGATTACCACAAAATACCAAAGTGCACTTGCAAATCATTAATTGAATATTTCAAATTTAAAATTTTACATTAAAAACGCATAGCAAAAAAGAAAAATTTGAAATTTGATATATTCAATTACTGATTTGCAACAACACTTTGGTATTTTGTGGAACAGGGCTGTGGTCAAGAATTCGGCTCGTGACTCGTGCCTTGGCGCACAGCAGCGCTTCACACTTCCCCCACCACCACGCCACACTACCTCTTGAGCGCGAGGAGTGGGAAAGATCCTTTAAACGGCAAAACTGGAAATTTGTGGTAAGGTCTTATTGGACCAGACTGCTGAGGTCATGGTCCATAAGCTTACACACTACTTAATCTTACTTATACTAAGGACAACACACACACACGCATGCCCGAGGGAGGACTCGACCTCTGACGGGGGAACCCGCGCGAGCCGTGACAAAACTTCGTTTTGTGTTTGACATTCCTCAACGATACAGAACAAAAACAAAACAAATTTCCACTGTTATGTAATTACTTTTGGCGTACTGAAGACATAACATAGTTTTCATCTGGTGCAAAAGGTCGGCTTATGGACAGGCGAAGACTATATCACAAATTTTCGCACTCAAGGTGCCACGTAATCGTAACTTACTTAGTTTCATAATCGAGAAAACGTCTTTCACACACAATGCGAACATATTGGTTGAAATATTTCAGGAATTTCACAACCTCATTATGGAGACGTGGAAATCAAAGTAATGAGCTGGACAGTTTTAACGTTAGAGGGCTCTGTCTTTAGAACGGAAATTACATGGAAGATATATCAGTTACACCTGCACATAAGCAGGGGCGCTTTCAACTGAAACTGCAAACGGTATCCAAAACAGATGTTAAATTGGCAACATCCTCAAAAAGTTTAGGAAAGTGTCCATGTAAATCTTTCAAGGCCCCGATAAATTCTTCAAACCTCACATTTTCTTTAACGCCAGTGAGCTAAGGGAACTCGACTATATTTGTCAGAATGACTTCCTTCTACAACACGATTTTGTTTTTAAATACATGCCGACTAAATCAGAAAGAAGTGTTTCTCACCTTGCAATGCCTTACTGTTGGCACTTGCAAAGAGCACACAGTAGGACCCTGTAACGTGAGAAACAATGCGAGACATGGAATCCATTCTTTATGTTCCAGTTTTGGTTTCTGCAGGCATGACCCTTGATTTAACCAAATTAACCAGAAGTAATATATAAAGCTCATACTCTTTGTTCATTTCCATCGAAAACTGTTGAAACTGACAGCTGAATAATGTGTGTAACTTCAGAATTTTTGCTATTCTTACTAACCAGTTGTTTCACGTTCTCCTTGCCTTGAAATTTGCCACTAAATCCTTCTTGATGCACGGAAAAATGAATCTCATCTGCCGAGCGTTGTAATTTTTTGCTCTTTCATCGTCAACTCTTTCTTAAAGTTCTTTCTGTATGGTATCGTAATGTCACATCATAGCAAATTTGTAGTAGTCCTTATGAAAACGCATAATATATTTTGACAAGTCTCATCCCTGTCTCCTGTCATTCCCATTCATTTTTTTAGATTTCTGACGTTTTGTGCGAACGGCCACTTCACCTGTAAAGGTCCTTCAAATGTTCAAATGGGACTTTATATCTGATGTCATCAGTCCCCTAGAACTTAGAACAAACTAACCTAAGGACGTCACACACATCCATGACCGAGGCGGGTTTCGAACCTGCGACCGTAGTGGTCGCGCCGTTCCAGACTGAAGCGCCTAGAATCGCTCCGCCACAGCGGCCGGCAAAGGCCCTTCGTAGTACTAGGCGTGTTTTTGAAGTAAGAGCCGTTTTGAAATTGAAAAAAGAAATGCTAAGATATGTCAATAATTTTATTTTTGCATGATAGCCTGTACCTTAATCTACTTTTCTACATAATTTCCGTCAATATTGAGGCGCTTGTCATGACGTTGTAACAGTTTTTTAATACCCTCCTCATAGAATTCTGCCACCTAACTTGTTAACCACTGCATCACCACTGTTTTGACTTCGTCATCGTCTTGAAGACGCTAATCGCCCAGGTGTTTCTTCAAGTGCAGGAACAGATGGTACTCACTGGGCGCAAGATCGGGGCTGTACGGAGGACGATCTAGAGTTACCCATTGAAAAGATGTGATGAGATCTTTGGCCTCATTTGCCACATGTGGACGGTCATTGTCTTGCAGCAAAACGATGACCTTGCTCAACTTCCACGGACTGTTGCTTTGATTCTGGTGTGACGTAGGCCACCCATGTTTCATCGCCCGTAACAATTGGGCTTAAGAAATCATCACCGTCCTTGTGGTACCGCTCAACGAAAGTCAGTGCACTGTCTAAACGTTTGGTTTTGTGCACATCCGTCAACATTTTCGGTACCCAACGTGTGCACGATTTTCGATAATTCAAGTGCTCGGTCACAGTGCCATACAAAGCACTGCGAGAAACATTAGGCAACTCATCCCGCAAGGAGGAAATCGTAAAGCGTCTGTTTTTCTCACCTTGTTGTCCACATCCTGCACCAAACTTTCGTTAACGGCCGAAGGACGCCCACTGCGTTGTTCATCATGCACTTCTGTGCGGCCATCTTTAAATGCTCTCACCCACTTTCTTACCATTCCATCACTCATAATGTTTTCTCCGTAAACTGCACAGATCTCACGATGAATATCGATCGCTTTTAGACCTTTAGCACTAAGAAATCTTATAACAGCTCGTACTTCACAGTCGGCGGGACTCACGATTGTCGGAGGTATTTTAAACACTCAGTACACAAAGTAAACAAGGAAGAACCATACTGTAATGGCGTCAGTGCGTAGATTAAGGTATAGGCTTTCATGTAAAAATAAAATTATTGAGATATCTTAGTATGTCTTTTTTAAATTTCAAAACGGTTCATACATAAAAAACACGCCTCGTATAAGCAAACAGCGAAGGGTAGCCTACGCTGACAGCACGGTTCTGCTGAAATGAAGACAGCTGGACCGACCGAGAAATGCCACACTGATATATTCAGTCAAACGTCGCATTGATCCTCGTACTTCCGAGAAGGGTCGTAAAAATCTGAACGGCCCGAGCCTTGGCCCCCGCGCGAGCTTCATACACTGCACGGAGCCAACGGTACTTATGGGTCCTGCAAAGAACTTGAGGCGTCGCACTAGTAGGCTTGTCCGCGAAGTTTCGGGAACGTTCGGCTACGTGCAGGGACCATTGGAAATCAGTATTTGAGTGAAAAAGTACAGATTAAAAGGTCTTAATTTTGCGGTGTGCTATCGAGAACTTGCATACATTTAAACACGCAGTCAATAAGTCCTAAAACTCGATTGAGATAGTTACTCGCTCCGCCCTGGACAAGTCTGCTGGAACTTTTAAGACCTGCAATGTTGTGTTGTGTGACGTAACCCCCACGGCCTGTCTTCCTCGTGGGCTTCGCACCCTCCACACGTGAAGTGTGGTAATACGTCGTGCCCGGTCCCGCTCTAGTTGATAAGAGCTAACCTTGAATACTTGTGTGAGTCATTTCCACAACACAGGGCTATCTCTCCACGTTATTACGTTGCCTGTGGCCAGACAAGTTACCTAACTACACTACTGGCCATTAAAATTGCTACACCAAGAAGAAATGCAGATGATAAACGGGTATTCATTGGACAAATATATTACACTATAACTCACATTTGATTACATTTTCACGAAATTTGGGTGCATATATCCTGAGAAATCAGTAGCCAAAGCAACCACCTCTGACCGTAATAACGGCCTTGATACTCCTTGGCATTGAGTCGAACAGAACTTGGATGGCGTGTGCAGGTACAGCTGTCCATGCAGCTTCAACACGATACCACAGGTCATCAAGAGTAGTGACTGGCGTATTGTGACGATCCAGTTGCTCGGCCACCATTGACCAGACGTTTTCAATTGGTGAGAGATCTGGAGAATGTGCTCGCTAGGGCAGCAGTCGAACATTTTCTGTATCCAGGAAGGCCCTTACAGGACCTGCAACATGCGGTCGTGCATTATCCTGCTGAAATGTAGGGTTTCGCAGGGATCGAATGAAGGGTAGAGCCACGGGTAGAAACACGTCTGAAATGTAACGTCCACTGTTCAGACTGCCGTCAATACGAACAAGAGGTGACCGAGACGTGCAACCAATGACATCCTATACCATCACGCCGGGTGATACGCCAGAATGGCGATGACGAATACACGCTTCCAAAGTGCGTTCACTGCGATGTCGCCAAACACGGATGCGACCATCATGAGCCGCGCGGGATTAGCCGAGCGGTCAGAGCGCTGCAGTCGTGGACTGTGCGTCTGGTCCCGGCGGAAGTTCGAGTCCTCCGTCGGGCATGGGTGTGTGTGTTTGTCCTTAGGGTAATTTAGGTTAAGTAGTGTGTAAGCTTAGGGACTGATGACCTTAGCAGTTAAGTCCCATGAGATTTCACACACATTTGAACCATCATGATGCTGTAAACAGAACCTCAATTCATCCGAAAAAATGACGTTTTGCCATTCGTGAACCCAGGTTCGTCGTTGAGTACACCATCGCAGGCGCTCCTGTCTGTGATGCACCGTCAAGGGTAACCGCAGCCGTGGTCTCCGAGCCGATGGCCCATGTTTCTCCAAACGTCCCCATCTGTTGACACAGGGATCGAATGTGGCTGCCATGCGGGTAAGGTGCCTATTGATACGAAGCCGTTGGGACGAGCATGGCGTTCCGTAGTACCCTGCAGAACCCATCGATTCCATATTCTGCTAACAGTCATTGGATCGCGACCAACGCGAGCAGCAATGTCGCGATACGATAGACCGCAATCGTGATAGTCTACAATCCGATCTTTATCAAAGTCGGAAACGTGATGGTAAGCGTTTCTCCTCCGTACGTGAGGCATCACAACATCGCTTCACCAGGCAACGCCGGTCAACTGCTGTTTGTGTATGAGAAATCGGTTTGAAACTTTCCTCAACTCATGAAGTTGTAGGTGTTGCCACCGGCGCCAACCTTGTGTGAATGCTCTGAAAAGCTGATAATTTGCATATCACAGCATCTTCTTCCTGTCGGTTAAATTTCACGTCTGTAGCACGTCATCTTTGTGGTGTAGCAATCTTAATGGCCAGTAGTGTACCACACAGCTCCTCTGTGCCCATGCATTCTAGCATAGCCGGCCGGTGTGGTCTAGCGGTTCTAGGCGCTTCAGTCTGGAACCGTGCGACCGTTACGGTCGCAGGTTCGAATTCTGTCCCGGGCATAGATGTGCGTGATTTACTTAGGTTTGTTAGGTTTAAGTAGCTCTAAGTTCTGGGGGCTGATGACCTCAGATGATGAGTCCCATAGTGCTCAGAGCCATTTGAACCATTCTAGCATCTTGCATCAAAGATTAAGTAACTAAGTGTGTCGATATACAAAAGAAAAGTATTTACGAAATTCTTCTCTGTCACTAGAGTCCGCATGTATAACAAGCTATCGTGCACTTCGCGCACAATACCTATTGCGTCCTGTTCACTTAAGAAGAAACTGAAGCACTTCTCTTTATCTACCTCATTACTTGTTCCTGAAAAATTGATATGTACGCGCGGTCCGCTCGAGAAATTTTGTCTCCACGTCCGAAAATTTCAAGCTCCGCCCACACACACCCCCTATTTACCTTCCACCACGTCCTTGCATTACAGTCGTAGCCATCCTTATTCACAATGTCACTCTTCAATAACATCTTATTTTTACGTACCACTTACTCACAAGTCTTTTTGACCTGCACACGTCTTGAAGACCAGGGCCAGGTATTGGGTAGCAGTCAATGAAACAGAAGTGAAGCATTTACGGTATTAAACAGCTTGCGTTGTGGCTCCAATATTAGTTAAGTCAAGCGAACTTAAGTAATGTCTGTCGCAAAGTATATATTCAAAATCCGTTCACTTTTTGTCACCGAGCGAGGTGGCGCAGTTCTCAGCACACTGGATCGCACTCGGGAGGACGACGGTTCAGACCCGCTTCCGGGCATCCTGATGTAGGTTTACCGTGGGTTCCCTAAATCGCTTCAAGCGACTTCCTTCTCCATACATCCGTATCCGATGGGATCGATGACCTCGTTGTTCGGTTCTCTTCCCCCGAATCAAACAACCAACCAATCACTTTTTCTCACTCCCTGAGCAGAAGGGGGTGTGTGGTGTGCAGCGAGGAACACCGTGAACGGGGGAAGAGTTACGAGCGGGTAGAAGAAACCAGTATAGAATTTTCGCAGTAATCCCAGTGCTCACGCTTTGCGCTTATTACAGATTGCTTCCTACGGTGTAAATGACGTATGGGAGTAATAGGTATCACGAAAGAGCACCTTTACATAGACGTTTATCTTCACAGACGATATATATTCGAAGCTTATTACGAAGTAAAGAAACAAATGCGCATCAGTTCACTGCGCACTGAACGACCGCTGACTGCAGTGCCAAACAGCGGTAGAATGCATACGTTGGCTCAAGTTGCAAAAGGCACGAAAAGTTCCGAATTATGTCAACGCATCCAGAACAGAACCACGGGTCGCAGGGAACAAGAAAAACTGAACAGACTGTAATACGTAAACAGCGCTTCCAAGAATGAGTTTGTACAGGCGGGTGACATTTGCCAAACTTTTGCACCATTAACAAAAAAAAAAAAAAGTAGACCTACCTTACGACAAATATTTATTAAGTACGTGAGTGAGAAAGCACAACATACATAAGTAAGTCAAAACTAAAATTTGTGATAGACATTAGTTGTATTAGCGAATTCCCGTATCATTTCGTTGAAATCCAAACATTCAGCTAGGTCATGTTCAATCGACACCGTTATTAGCCCACCTAGTCGAGCTTGGTCCACTGCCGACCTCAGGTAGGCCTGTGTTTTAGTCAGTTCAAGTCTCGAAAAAGTTTTTTCTCCACTTGCTACTATCACCGGTTATGTTAATGAAATTCTTAACGCAACACTTACGTTGGACGCGAAGCCATACTGTTGCGTGAATGGAAGTTTCAGTTTGTGTACTACCAGGTGTTACCAACGATAAGCCTAATTTAACGTCATCTTTGAAATCGAAGAGACTGATATCTTTGGCTTGTCCACGACTAAATCTGTAGCACAGTTTTGAACACCGATCACTTAGAACGTCAAGTGACTTTTGTTTTTAATTTTAATAACGTACAGAAAATCGAAACCTCACTGCGCTTTTAAGCTGTTGAAGTCTCTCACTAAGAAAACACTTCATAAAATCCAGTACTTTTAATCGAAAATCTATTTTGTACTAATTTTCTAGATCTTCAATTGTCTCATCATCTCTCTTATATCGAAACTGTTTCTTCTTCCGTCTCTTTCGTATCTGCGTTGTACCACTGATGGTCAGGTTTCCTGAATCGAGTCACGCTGCCAGTTCCTTACCGTGTAGTAGGTAATCTTGGAATTTCAGGTCCTCCATGCAGTTTGTGAAATATTATGTCGTCGTTTCGATTACAGTAACTCAATAGCTTTCAATATACCTGTAGTAACATATTGTAGGTTTTTGCTGACAACATTAATATGGAATAATATATCACATCGCATCACCACTGAACAAAGGAGCGTAAAATCAAGGATATGGTTTTGCAAACTGCCAGTCTCATGTGCAACTATTTCGTCTTCGCTTTTTTCAACCCGACCCCTCCTAGTTACACTTAAGAAGGGCGACTGCATCAGTCCTATTTTCCCATCTTGTTGTACTCAGTGGCTTCAGATATAGACCATTTAAGACTGCCCAGCCTCGTGTAGACGCAGAAAAGAAAACGTCAAGTTTTCTCAACAAACAAAATAACGAAACTGCGTATTTTCATGCCTTTGTAGCACCATCCAGAAGTACATTAAGGGAATGATTATGGCAGGGAAAATAAAATGCCTTAGGATTCATCTCTAATATACGCTTTTGCATTCCTGTGTTCTTGCCTTTCGTATTGGAACCATTATGTCCTCCAAAGGTCTTTTCATTTTCTCTAATAGTTTTAAGACTACCTCTCTAAGCGCCAAACCAGGTACGAAGCTAAGGAAACATTCACTAATATTTACGTCACAAGTGTCAACATCAGCAGAATTCAGATTAGCGAAACGCACTATCCTTGTCATTCTCTCAGCGCCACAAATATCTGGTGTACAGCCGCAAATTATGCTGCAATCTTTAGCAGCTTTCACTAAAGACAGTATTTTGTTTTTAATGGAGAACGTGTATTACTTTATTTTTATATTTTTCCCCAGATAATTATAGGACTTATTTTCAATTCAATCAACTTTAAGAAATTCCCATTCTTCTGAGTAAACAATTGTCTGAAGTTCCTCTTAAAGAAAGACCGTCATCCCCAAAAAATCGATAATTGCTATAATGTAATACATTACACCATTCCAATGCCAGAATTCTGCATTTAATATCTGCAGAGTTCCTACATTGACAGTATTGGAAGATTTTAACTTTCTGGAGAGCTTCTCCCACTTTTGGTATGATTCTAAGTGGTCTTGGGACCTATAGCTGATAGCAAGTGTCTCAAAAATGTGCCGCCAGTTACTGTAAGCACCTCAAGTGAATAATATTTTAAGGAGTTTGCAGCAGAAACAAAAAACAATAGCTGCACTTTCTGAATAAACTAACCATTTCCTCCGAACGATTTCATCATTGCACAAACTACAATTGTAATTTTTAGAAGTAAAGAGATGAACAGAATCATCCTTAGGACAGCTGTCAAATTCAGTTATGTTTTTGAGAGGCTTTTTTGACTAAGAGTGATCTAACAGAATCGTCTGTTTTGTGGAGCCATTTCAACTCTACTACATATCTAGTAATTTGAGTATGACTTGTGCAGTTGCTAGGCTGATCTTTAATAGTACCACATTCATTGGATAGGTCTCAAATATGTCCAGTTTTTCCTGTGAAATTGTAAGTACGCCTTCACCTACCAAGCCACGGGTCATCTTGATCAAAATTTTCTGTATGTTAAAAAAGTTTATCTACGGAAAATTTTAATTTTGCGCATACATTTTCTGTTTCAGCTCGTCTTTCCCTATACTGACAGTCTGAGAGGCGCTTCCTGCCGTCAGACAGTGTAAGCGTTTATAACATCCGCAATGTAGTCTAATGAAAACATGTCGTATCACAGCCAGATAGGCTTTAACTTTTAGACGTTGACAGCCACGATGCTTCCAGTGCACACGCACTTCTGTGTTTAGTACTGTGTAACTTTGGATGGTGAGCAAAGCTGCGAAAAACGAAGTTCAAAATGTTGAACAAGATACGTATCCGGTTTCTCTTACACCGGCGTCAACTCAGTCAGGAAATACTACTGAAAACACGGTACTCCGCTACAGAATAAAATTAAACCAGACATCAATCCGAAGATAGTTTTGAGTACCGCAGTGTTTTACTAACAAGGGAACCTCCCCATAGCACCCCCCTCAGATTTAGTTATAAGTTGACACAGTGGATAGGTCTTGAAAAACAGAGATCAATCGAGAAAACAGGAAGAAGTTGTGTGAAACTATGAATACACTAAGCGAAATATACAAACTGAGTAATCCATGTGCAAGATAGGCAACATCAAGGATACTGTAAGCTAAGGAGCGCCGTGGTCCCGTGGTTAGCGTGAGCAGCTGCGGAATAAGAGGTACTTGGTTCAAGTCTTCCCTCGAGTGATAAGTTTAATTTTTTATTTTTAGACAATTATTATCTGTCCGTCCGTCCGATGCGATCACTTTTTTGGGAGTGATTGTCACATCCACAAGAAAACCTAAGTCGGGCAACGTAGAAGAACCTTTTTATCCATTCGCCAAGTGTACAAGTTAGGTGGGTCGACAACATATTCCTGTCATGTGACGCACATGCCGTCACCAGTGTCGCATAGAATATATCAGGCGTGTTTTCCTGTGGAGGAATCGGTTGATCTATGACCTTGCGATCAAATGTTTTCGGTTCCCATTGGAGAGGCACGTCCTTTCGTCTACTAATCGCACGGTTTTGGGGTGCGGTCGCAAAACACAGACACTAAACTTATTACAGTGAACAGAGACGTCAATGAACGAACGGACGGATCATAACTTTGCGAAAATAAAGAACGTAAACTTTTCACTCGACGGAAAACTTGGACTAGGGGCCTCTCATTTCGCAGCTGCTCACGCTAACCACAGGACCACGGCGCACCTGAGCTCACATTATCCTTGATGTTGCCTATCTTGCGCATGGACTACTCAGTTTGTATATTTTGCTTATTTTTTTCAAAGTTCCACACAACTTCTTCCTGTTATCTCGGTTGATCTGTGTTCAGTTTTTCAAGGCCTATCCACTGTGCCAACTTATAACTAAATCTGAGGGGGGTGCGATGGGGAGGTTCCCTTGTAAGCATGGATCAGCTGGGGCTGATATGCTGTTTCCTTCCTCTGGCCTTGGAACTGACTTCGTAGGCAGTTATAGGGGGACCCGTATATTAACTCTTTGAAGACAAAGTTTTTGTACGCCAGCCTGCTTCTCTGGATTGAGTGATATTGAAATAAAACAAGCTATTCGCTTGATATTTTCACATCGACTCAATTTATTGTTTTTAATTACCTGAAAAGTATTACACGGAAGTCTAATTTTCTTTGTTCAGGTAAGGTTTCATCAGAGTATTTACAACGGCGCCTGAAACTCAAAGGCCACAAGAATCTTCCATTTCTCTTCCTCTTCCTGTTTGCTCTATAATATATAAAATAATCCTAGTTTCAACATCGCACAATATAAACAATTTTATTTCAGATCTGTGCCTCTTGCTTGACATGTGCTGTCTGAAACAAAGTCTACGTTTCCACAGCATTAGAGAGCCGTGAGTGCACAAATCTCTGAATCGATTTAGAACTGACTTGCAACTCACTATCAAAAAATCACTACACACTTCATCTTATAAACCATATTCGCTCTCTCAAAGTCTCCCAAAATGCCTGCATCACTAAAATGTAACATTCGAAGAACTGTCGGAAATCTCGAGGTAGGCATTACTTTCGGAAAGAAGGATGTGTCAGTTAATAGATCAGAAGGCCCATAGTCCTTCAGTCTACTCTTTTTTACGTGAGCGATCAGCATACAGACTGCAAAAACTGATATATCTCGTCTGCACTTGTATCTGTACAGTGTATTCCCCTGAATGATCCTTCACATGCTTCATTCACTACTTTGTAAAGCTGTTACTTTGACCGGCAATGATCCCATCAATTGTCTATCGAAACTCAAAACATTCGCTTTCACCAGGTTTCTCACTTACTCCGCAATGAGGATTCACTCCAGAATTATCGTTAGAAAAGGTGCCGTTCTGAGGTGTCAACACGCCTTACCTTAGCCACCTGTACTCTCTTTCTCCGACTCTTGCCTTCTTTCTTACCTGTGTGGGACCCTGATAGTAAATAATGTCAACATCACTAGAAGGATCTTAACTTTCGCTTGGTAATACTTGCGGTCTTCGTGGTCTTCGAAATCACCACCAGATTCTGTAGCAGAGTCTTCATTTAGGAGTATCTCTCTAATTTCATAGTCACACAAACCTTTCGATCACGCCATTCTCACCAAACGAAGAAACACAAATGCAGGTATCGATTTTAGTTCACATAGATCGAATGTATGCAAGGCTTTCTAAAAACTCAAGTACCTCTAGATGTCAGGAACGGATTTCAGCACCATTCAGCCACAGAGGGGAGTAGCCGTACCGATACGGCGGAAGATACACGTGGCAGGAAAGCGAAAACGTAGCCGTACGGTCGTCGGCTGGTGCAACAATATGGCCATCGCCATACCCGTACGGTTTCCGTCCGCAAAGGGTTAACGTGGACTGCGAACCACGGTGCAACTGCACATTTTTCATATCAAATAATATTGCCAGAGGTAAAACAAGGGATAATTAACAGATAACAATCGTAGGACTGGCTGTGGAACATACTGGAGTAAGTGGCTGTACAGCTAGTGATTTACATTGTAAATGCTTTATTTGTTGAAAAAAAGAAGCGTATAAATCGCCAATGCCTATTTGATGTGTCCGTAGTACACAAAGGGACAACGGCCATGGTCGGATATCGGGAAGGATTGCTTTCCGACATGTCACAGCCACGGCTTATGGCTCAAAATAAGAATTTTTGAAAACACTTTCATTTATTGTAGCAAGAAGTAACAGCTGAACACCAGATAAAGTTGTTGGGGCTCCAACAGCGCGAAATACGGCGAGACTGGATAATCATTTCGTGCAGTACAGTTTGATATGTTTGTTCGGTAAGATCTTAATAGTATTAATACGCGGTGCAAAAAAGAGGAAAAACTAAAAAGAGAAAAAAGTATTAATTTTTCGAAACCTGTTACTGTCTACCACTGCGACGCATATGTTTGATTATTTATAATATGTTGTGGAGAGGGGAGGGGGGGGGGGGGGGGGGGAGGCGCCCTGAAACATCATCTTCGAGCTCGGCGAAGTTTCAAACAATAAGGTGGCAACACATGCGAAAAAAAAGGCCACAGCTCAGAAGTTCAAGTCAGTTGCAAGGTGAGTTAATAATGCCTGAAACGTCACCATAATTTTGCCGAGTCAAATTGTGGACGTGTCACATGTCTTACCCATATTTTACAGTTTCCTTTTTTACGCTTCTGCGATGGAGGTCAGAACCACGACAGCAGTTTTGAAATCACTCAGTTTTCTTATGGATGGCCTAGGAAAACATTTATAACATATCGCCGATCAGAATCGACAAGAAAAGCCCTTCTTTTGGGAGTTGATTCCGCATTCGAAAACGACAGTTCGCAGTACGATGAGACTTGACAACGTTCGACGTTGGTGACTCCATTCAAAACCATTCGACGAAATTTGATCGTGATCCTTTCAGAAAGGAATTAACTTACTGAAACAAGTAAGTGCGAAACTTGACGAGGAGATATAAACAGAAAAAACTAAGATGGTGGCCTGCATTGGGATGGAACACATTAGAACCATGTAGTGGTAGACCAACGGATTTTGGAGCAAGTAAACCACTTCAGTTATCTAGAATGTGAAGTGGCATACGGCTACAGCAAAGTCATAAAAAATAAGCTCAGTAAATTTAACCAGGCGTGTGGAACAGTTATCAAAAACGTTAAAAGCAAAACTAGGAAAGATATTCAAATTAAATCCTACAGAAGCGTTGTAGTGGCCGAGCTGCTCTATGGAAGCGAGACCTGAGTGCTTAGCAAAAAGCAAGAAAGCCGTATTCAGGCACAAGAAATAAAATTCCGGAGAGGAGTTATAGGGTGCAAAGTAAAAGACAGAATAAGGAATCAAGATATTACAGAACAACTAAAAAATGTTTGTCGAAACGATGAGTACTGTTACAATTAGTGGAGCGTGACAGACTACCCTTAAAGGCTAGAAAATGTAAGTGCCAAGGAAGAAGAAACAGAAGAAGGTCCCGGCGACGAAGGGGAACATAACAGGCAATTTCGCCTGAAACCTGAGGAGAGAAAGAAGAAGAACAACAACAATAGCAACAAATATTTTGAAGACCTGAAGATGACAGCAAAATCTGTCGGAACCGGTTGTTGAACATAAAGAAATATTTATCGGAACTTACCTTCGCTGCCATACTCACAGACATGTTAACGTTGTACTCACCTGTGATTACGTCACAAAAGGGCGCGAACAGCAGGTCAGGAAAAACATAAACACTCTTTTCTGCTTGGTCTAACATTCAAATTTAATAAAATAGTTCTTAAAGATCCCTTGTCGTCCCACCCAGGGCAAACATTGCTGTCATACTACTCTCCAAAAGGGTCAGACAGTGTACAGTGGAGTGCAGCCCATGATGTCCTTAGAGAAAGGTTGACTCGCTCAGGGGAGGGAGAAGCGGTCATCAGTGTTGCACGTTGTCGAAGACGTCGTGCTGTCGATCATCGCACAAACTGTCGTTTTCGACAGAGAAAGGTGTGGGACGCAACGCCCCATAGGATGCTGTGGTTTCATGGACGCCCTTGGTGCCACTTTCCAAGGATACCTCGTGTCGATTCTGAACGACGGTGTGTCGCAAAGGTTGTCATCGGCCAATCGTGAGAAAAACACGTGATTTCTGCGTTAGATGTCGCGGATCTGACCTCCAGGGCAGACGTGCCAAAGGAAGGTGTGACAGTTGGGTGCTGGGGGTGTGACAAGCTGTGGCCTTTCTTCGCATGTGTCAATAACTTACTGCTTGAAACGTTGTCAAGCTCGTGACTTACGTCGCAGGGCACCACGCTTTTTCACCATTTCATAGGAAATCTGTAGTACCAACCGAAATTGCGAACTTACACGTCGCAATGGGACACAATTACGGGATTTCGCAAATCTGATACTTTTTTGTGTAGTATATATTAATTATGTTTTCAACACGGAGAAAGAGAAGGAAATAAGTAAAAAAAGGTTACAACAAAAGCAGAGAAAATTAATTTAGAAGTGTATGACAAACAGAAGAAAAATGTAAATCACATGTATGGCAGATCCAAAGGAGAGGTAGTGGAGGGGGAAGGATGCAGTGTATCTTCCTCTCTGTAAACACAAAGTGTGGATTCAAAAGACTGTAGTACGTGACAAGTAACCCAGATTTTACTTTCTCTTTATTAGAAGGTGTTCTTCCCAGAGGTACTGATGTAGGTGTTTAAGGCTTCTGTGTAGGACATATTGGGCCATCATATGCAGACGTTGTTGTTGTGGTCTTCAGTCATGAAACTAGAATAGGCAAGCGTATTCAAATAGAGAGATATGTAAACAGGCAGAAGATGGTTGGCAATGCCTATATAAGACAAAAAGTGCCTGACGCAGTTGTTAGATTGATTACTGCTGTTACAATGGCATGTTGTCAACGTTTAATTGAACTTGAATTTGGTGTTATAATCGGTGCACGAGCAACGGGAAGAGGATCTTCGAGGTAACGATGAAGTGGGGATTTTCCCGTCCGACCATTTCTCGAGTGTACCGTGGGTATCAGGAATGCGGTAAAACGTGAAATCTCCGACATGGCTGCGGCCGGGAAAATATCCTGCTGGAATGGGACCAACGATGACTGAAGAAAATCGTTCAACGGGACAGAAGTGCAGCCCTTCCGCAAATTGCTGCAGATTTCAATGCTGGACCATCAAAAGGTGTCAGCATGCGAACCATTCAACGAAACATTGTTATGGGCTTTTAGAACTGAAAGCCCACTTGTGTACGCTTGATGACTGCACGACAGAAAGCTTTATGCCTCACCTGGGCCCGTCAACACCGATACTGGACAATGACAAGAGGTTGGAGAAGCACAGCAGAATATCTTCGGAACAGGCTCCTCCCGGATGGCGACCCCATACAAGACGAGGGACACCTCCCTGGCCTTAGAGAGAGCATGAGTTAACCATACATCAGTGACAGTGTAACCATGCCACTCGCGCAGGAAGAAGTCGCGACGGCAATCAGCTCCCGGCCAAGACAAAATACTTTCAGAAACGTTAAAACCAACTATTCTTACTAACATGTTCATCGAGGCACTACTAATAGGCAAAATTCCAAACCTCTGGAAAAGTACTAATGTAGTAATAATCAGGAAATCACAAGAGAAAGTGCCAACAGACCCCAAAACGTACCGACCGATCTGTCTCTTAAACATTCTCAGCAAGTTACAGGAAAGGCTCCTGTGTGACCGTTTACAATCGCACAGGCGCCTCCTCGGCTTAATGCCCCATCAGTTCGGCTTCAGGAAAGGTAGATCTATAGAAGACGCCGTCAACGAAGCACTGACAGTTACAAATAGCATCAGCGAGAAATACGCGGCCGCCATTCTAATCGGCATAGCCGGGGATTTTGACAACTTTTGGTGGCCGGCTCTCTTCTCCAGGTTAAGGGAAATGAGGCTATCAGCTTCACTCTACAATAGCCTCCTCGGTTACTGCCGAGGCAGAGTGCCGGAGTGGAGGGCTGGTACACAGAAGGTTGTCAAGAAAATAACAAAGGGATGTCCGCAGGGCTTGATCTGCGGACCAATATTCTGGGATATCGCAATCAAGGCCTTGCTGAACGCCCTGGATAGTGACGACAGGGTAAGAGGTGTGGTGGCTTACGCAGATGACCTGCTCGTAGTGGTGTCGGCCAACTCGAGAGCAGCACTAGAGACAAAAGGCACGCAACTGCTTCAGAAAATTAACAGTTGGTGCAAAGAAAATAAATTAAAAGTAACTCTCAACAAAACTGTATATTTACTGCTAAGAGGGACACTACAGAGGAATCCAATTCTAAAATTAGACAATACAAGCATACAGAGGAAGCAAGCCACACGTTACCTTGGACTGCACCTAGACGAAAAACAGACTTTCAACCACCATATAAAATTGACAATTGACAAAGCCTTTAAAATTGTGCACAAACAAGCAAGACTAAACACAACTCAGTACAAATTACCTATTAAGACCATAAGGACCTACCATATGAATCCATTGCATGCTTCGCCGCAAGTGCTTGGGCTCACAGACTAAACATACAGACTAACAAGACAACTGCAAGACGAGGTCAGCGTAGTGTACTCCTGAGAATGAGCGGAGCCTTCAACACCAAGTCACTAGAGGCACTTTGCGTTGTGATGGGGAACTGCCCTATAGACATAACAATACGTTACAGAGCTGCACTTAACTGGCTTAAGAGGGACAGGATCGATAAAGTCACCGAAATTACGGGAACCAACATTATGAACAAAACACAAATGAAACAAAGGCGAATTCAAACATGAAAGAGAGAATGGGATACATTCGATAAGAGCCTCTGAGTGTAATCTTTCTTTCCTGATGTACACGAAAGACTACAACTGAAACATGTCGACCCAAGCCGGGGGATGGTCCATTTCCTGACAGTCCACGGTACATTTAAACCGTATGGGACTAACTAACGATGCAGTATGCGTATCCGGAGGGGCTGGGACACCATAACATGTCACACTGCTGTGCAACAAGCTAGCACAAGTGAGACCTATACAGAATGACAATGGCATCGCCAGAATAATACGTAATGGTGTGGGGCGTGTGCAGTTGGAATGATATGGGACCCGTGATACGTCTTGATACGACTCTGACTGGTGACATATACGTAAACATCCTGCCTGATCACCTACATCCATTCATGTCCATTATACATTTCGACGGACTTGAGCAATTCCAGCAGGACAAAGTGACACCTCACACGTCCAGAACTGCTACACAGTGGTTCCAGGAATTCTCTTCTGAGTTTGAACACTTCTGCTGGCCACTAAACTCTCCACCCCTTCGTACCCTTACGGATTTATGGAAAGCCCTGCAGAATTTGTGCTATCAATTCCCTCCAGCACTACTTCAGATATTAGTGGAGTCCATGACAAGTCGTGTTACACCACTTCTGCGTGCTGGCGGAGGCCCTTTACCATATTAGGCAGGTGTACCAGTTCCTTTTAAACTTCAGTGTAAATAGTGTGCCTTATTGGATGTGAGAGAGAGCCTAGTGGCCCTAAACTTGTTAGTATGAATAACTGAAACAAGACACTAAGGAATTACAGGCATTGGCTCCGACATTAATTTAAATCAATGGCCAAAGCTGAAAATTTGTACCAGACAGGGATTCCAACCTGGATCTCTCGCTTACTAGGCAGACGCGTTGACCACTGCGCTATCCGGACACTGTGGTCACTGGACTCTCCTAGCGCGCTTCCCGTCAGACACTATTAATGTAGCGACCGTTGCCCAGTACCCTAATTAGTCATGGTATTTCGCCGATTCCTGTAAGAGTTCGAGTCTGGTGAGCATCTGTACTGAAGAGATTATTGGCCGTCTCGCCTTCATTATGTATGTATGTGGTGTCTGTTCTTTCAGACATGTCTCAATGAACAGGAACCACATATACAAATAATTCAATCGTTAGATCAAATAAATGATGTTTAATTTATTGTGTCGCCAAATGAGAGATACCATGTTTGACAGCCTGATATTTATAATATTTTGAATGAGTACTAAATCCAAATATTGTGTTTTGACACATGATCATGAACCAGCATTCATACTGATAAGGAAAATACCCCTTTAGCAAGTTTTATCGTCTTCTTGTAGTCGCACTTCATCACAGAAAACAGTTTCAAGCAATATGCAGTTTCGAGCACTATATAGCTTTACAGTCCACCTTATTCGATGGATGCACCTTTAGCTTTGTTGCTTTGACAAGAAAGGTGGCAGATAATTGTAAATCTCCCATAGAATATCATTTGGGCTGCTAATATTTCAAACTCAAACTAAATAAATATTTCCGTACACATTGACTTGAATAAAGCGTTCTTTGAGGTTACCGAGATGATTTCCAGACGTGATTTAAGACAAACCATTTTAAGACTCTTTTCTATTTTGAATAGTCGAACCTGTGTTTCTCGAGCTCGTCTTTTCCTATGACGGAATTCGTGCTTTACCCAATACATCACCACTTAGTGCATACCTAGTGTGACACTTTGATGTGCGGTTAATTCGTGAATCCCCAAATAGTAAGAAATAAACATTGCGTTTGTCTGATAGATTGCAGTTATTTTATGCTAGTAATACACAGTGAAATATATTATGACTCGTAACTGAGGTGATGACGAAGACATTGCGCTTGTTGTGACTGCTTCCTCGCCTCGAATGATAAAAGCTAAAGAGGTTGACCGAGGTAAGGCGTAAGAAGGAGCAGCTCGGCTCGTCTCGCCTTTTGCAGACCGAACAATAGGACTTCAGTAATGAGGGGGATATTAGTGACGGAAAATGAAGTAAATCACCTGCCTGCTTTAGGTAATTAATGGCTTTATTATGCAGATATAGTATTTTATGAGCTGGTTTGCGTTTTCTCTGAAGCCTCAAGACCGAACTTTTTCCTTACCTTATTGATCCCAGATTTCACTCTGCTCATTTTTACATGGATTGGAAGAAAAATGAGACATAGCCAAAGGAAAATTCTTAAAGATTTTAAAAAGTTTCATGTAGGAGCAATCCTCACGTCCATACAAACGACCACTCAACGGATAAGAATAATTTTATTTATTTTAAATATTGTGAATGCTAATTTGCATAAATATGAGTTTACTTTTAACTTTTATAAATCGTCACTCTAAATTTTGTTTTCCATGATGAAGATCAAATACAGCTGTTTTTACTACGCTACCGATTCATTCTGAATCTGGACAGGGTACTAAGAAATATGTTAACGTATCTAAAATACTATACGTTAATTAAATCTATTTAAGAGTAGCAAAGGCGTCATTTACAGAATGTAGTTCACATTATACAACAATTTAAAAAAAGGTGCATACATATTTATTACACATTCACAGATTATCATTTTCGAATTTCTCAACGGGTACTTTTAATAAAATAATCCTCCAAAAAGTCAAGTAAACAACGTTATTATTACCAGTCGTTCCTTGGAGTTGGTTCATACTGCCACTAACCTTAAGGCCAGAACAGTAGAGTGTTACTCGTACAATACTTATTACACATACTTTATTGTGAATATTTAATCGAAAATAAAAAATAAAATGTTCTGAACATATTTTCCAAAAGCAATATCTCTTCATTCCTAGCCGATAAACTTACAAAATCCCCAAACAACATAAAGGACATAATACGTCGTTTTGCCGTAATTGCAGGAATGAATTTAATACCTCTTCATCGCATGGTCAATTTTTGGCCAAACAACAGAAAAAAATGAAGATTTACAGAGACAAATTTTACTGAAATGTTAGTGTGGGAGACCAGTATCTAATTCATGAAGAATGGATACTTGGGAGGAAAATATCATGAGACGAAGTGTTTGTCAAGAGACAATATAGGCAATACAACAACCAAACTTGAACACTGAATCCCAGTATTCATTCCTATGCGTTACAGAGAACATACATGGACTAATAGCAATAAAATCATTGCATTCTATATTACAAAGAAGGGACGTCTGTTATGCAGCTGTTGTATAGTACGAAGGAAATTAAAAATTGGGTTCAGTCCAGGATTGAAGGCAGGAAGATTTTCTATTCTGTGAGGCAAAAGATTAAACCATGGCATATTAAGACTGGGAGGAGACTCTTGCTGTGACTCAGAAGAACCTGGATTATTCGCATCACTTCCGACAGAGTTAGATGGCCCAGCAGGCGTACCAGATGTGCTACTTGCCAAGTTGCCAGATTGTAGTGGCAAACCTGTTCCATTTCCAGTCCAGTTACCCGGTGGTTCTGGGATATCAGTACCATTTCCTGTCCAGTTACCTGGGGGTTCTGGAATATCTGTTCCATTTCCAGTCCAGTTACCAGGTGGTTCTGGAATGTCTGTTCCATTTCCTGTCCAGTTACCTGGTGGTTCAGGGATATCTGTTCCATTTCCTGTCCAGTTACCTGGTGGTTGTGGAATATCAGTTCCATTTCCTGTCCAGTTACCTGGTGGTTGTGGAATATCAGTTCCATTTCCTGTCCAGTTGCCTGGTGGTTCAGGGATATCTGTTCCATTTCCTGTCCAGTTGCCAGGTTGTTCAGGGATATCTGTCCCATTTCCTGTCCAGTTACCAGGTTGTTCTGGAATGTCTGTACCATTGCCTGTCCAGTTACCTGGTGGTTCAGGGATATCTGTTCCATTTCCTGTCCAGTTACCAGGCGGCTCTGGAATGTCTGTTCCATTTCCTGTCCAGTTACCTGGTGGTTCAGGGATATCTGTTCCATTCCCTGTCCAGTTACCAGGTGGTTCTGGAATGTCTGTTCCATTTCCTGTCCAGTTACCAGGTGGTTCAGGAATATCTGTCCCATTTCCTGTCCAGTTACCAGGTGGTTCTGGAATGTCTGTACCATTGCCTGTCCAGTTACCTGGTGGTTCAGGGATATCTGTTCCATTTCCTGTCCAATTACCTGGTGGTTCAGGGATATCTGTTCCATTTCCTGTCCAATTACCTGGGGGTTCTGGGATGTCTGTACCATTCCCTGTCCAGTTACCAGGTGGTTCAGGGATATCTGTTCCATTCCCTGTCCAGTTGCCTGGCGGTTCTGGAATGTCTGTGCCATTTCCAGTCCAGTTACCTGGCGGTTCTGGAATATCAGTTCCATTTCCTGTCCAGTTGCCTGGAGGTTCAGGGATATCTGTTCCATTTCCTGTCCAGTTACCAGGCGGTTCTGGAATGTCTGTTCCATTTCCTGTCCAGTTACCTGGTGGTTCTGGAATATCAGTTCCATTTCCTGTCCAGTTGCCTGGTGGTTCAGGGATATCTGTTCCATTTCCTGTCCAGTTACCAGGCGGTTCTGGAATGTCTGTTCCATTTCCTGTCCAGTTACCAGGTGGTTCAGGGATATCTGTTCCATTTCCTGTCCAGTTACCAGGTGGTTCTGGGATGTCTGTTCCATTTCCTGTCCAGTTGCCAGGCAGGTCTGGAATACCCAAGTTCGTAGACTGCCCAGCACATATTGTTGCCTGGAACGGATAGAAGAGATTTATTATTAATTACTGTAGTTTAATTGTAAGTTATAAGTAAAACATTAGACACAATGATAGAAAGTAATTCGTGTTGTAATGAAATCTAGGTTGCTGTAAAAAATTATTTCATTAGAGTGGTAGGTAGAAACTTTTGTTGTGTAAATATTGTAGTAATATACTAAACAATAAATTTAATGTGTCAGGAGCTTTTATGTAGAATTTGTGGTAACTCATTACCATATTTTCTTCCAAAGATAATGTATTCTAGCTATCCACAAGAAAAGATTTAGCTCAAATACCCATGACATAAGTTTGTAGTCGTGACATAATTTGATATATTCTCGAAGCGTATTTTTCATGCAGACATTGAAATTAGCGGCGGTATATGATAAACCCGTCCAAAGTATCAGCTATCTTCCGTGGTATCGTTAATTTTCCATTGGACTCTCCTGCAATGTCTGTGGTGGTGTACACACTGCTGGCATCATTCAATAATTTACAGAACAACGCTCTTTTGAAGATTATCATAGGTCTCTAACTTCTATTCCTCCAAAGTCTTTCTTGAACCTGTGTTCTTTAGGGCCTCTGCCTTCAAGTTTTTTATTTCTCAGACGTTCGATTACGTGTAAAACACTTAACGATTAACTAACACTCCACATAGTTGTTATATTTAGTAACAGGTTTAACCCAATTCTCTTTGAATCGGATAAATCTTTTAGGATGTCATAATCTGGCTTATTCGTCTTAAATGAGACCCACTTGTTTCCATTTAGTAAGAGGTCTCACTTCCATTTTCCTAGAATCGCATAGCTCTTTTAGGCTGCCACTAGTACCTGATTCCACTTTCCCTTTTACAAAACGTCGCATTCATCGCCTACAGTATGATGTGAGTATTTGGGAATTCCTCCTTTTTTCTAGCATAAGTATTCTACCCCTCGTTATTTTCTGTTTTCTTTTCATAATCCGAGGTAGCATGCTAAAGGATTTTCAGTATGCTGATGCCATTGATCTTCTTTTATGAAACGAAACTTTTCAGCTTTCACTTCTCAAGTAAACCCGTTCCGTCAATTGAAACTGAGTAGCTGATTGAAGCATTAATAAAGAGAGTGACAGCATATATTTTAGTTTACCCCTTTATCCGCTATTCCCAGCTATTGCCTCTGTCTCTACACAAACCTTGAGTGACGTACATGATTTTACGTATTTATTATTGAAACTTTATACCCAATTCATCAGAATGCTCCAAGCTGACCTGACATGCAAAGTGTATTCACAGAATCACTATATCTATACAACTCAGGCTTACTTTTGTGTTGAAAAAATGTGTCGTCTAGAAACAACTCATTTACGTTACATATGCGTTGTTTTATGTTCAGTAGCAACACTTTCGTACGTAAATAAAGGTAAAACGTACCTTTTATGATGTTCCTTCGCTTCTCTTTAATTATGCGATTAATACAAAGGTTAAAAACTAAAAATTAAGTTGTTATATCTTGGAAAACATAAGTAGTTTATTGGCTCTGCAGCCATTTCCACTGGTGACTGATGAGACAAGTTGTAGTTTATTGTGAAAGATTTCAGAAGCATTTGAAATGCAGCAGTCGCATACGAGGGAGTGCTGAAAAGTAATGCCTCAGAATTTTCTTCGTGAAAACTTTCCAAGCTTTTTTTAAAAAATCTAACTTCATTAACATCATATATTTTGTTTCTTCATGTGTACGTATTTATCACGCTGGCGACGAAGACATTTCTCCCAACAAGATTAGCCGAGCGGTCTCAGGCGCTGCAATCATGGACTGTGCGGCTGGTCCCTGCGGAGGTTCGAGTCCTCCCTCGGGCATGGGTGTGTGTGTTTGTCCTTAGGATGATTTAGGTTAAGTAGTGTGTAAGCTTAGGGACTGATGACCTTAGCAGTTAAATCCCATAAGATTTCACACACATTTCATTTGTCCCAACAAGAGACCAGTTTTCTGATACCGTCACCGCTGAAAGTTTGACAACCTCACCTATGTTTGCACCGCTGCATCACTATACATGTGAAATTCTCGAAGGTGTTCTTTAGGTTTTGGAAACAGATGAAAATCGGATGGGGCCAAGTCAGGACTGTATCAAGTATGATCTATGACACCAGGCGTCTGATTGTTGCAGATGTCTCACCGCTCGTGTGTGGTCCAGCTGAACGAGAGAGTCCTCCCATGTATGGACGAACTCTCCGAATTCGGAACTCGATTCACAGCACGAGGTTCCTCAGGCACCGACATAGCTGCGTTACTCAGCGCCATGTTACATTCTACAATTCGTAGCTTTCTTGCCGCGGGTACGTGAAAAATAAGTATGTAGAATGTTAATAATGGTTGTTTTATTTAAAATGCTGCAAGAGTTTTCACATAAAAAATGGAGGCATTACTTTTCAGTATGCCTTCGTATTTTTTAAAAGTTTTTGACTCGTATTCTGACAACCCATTTGTAACAGCCCTTTAGCAAAAGTACATTATGACTATACTGGCGAAAAAGTCGGTAAAAGGCAAAAATAGTAAAAATCTGACACAAAAAATTTCAATGAGGTGACAAAAGTCACGGAATAGTGATATTCACATAAATAAATGGCGGTAGTATCGAGTAAACAAGGTATAAAAGAGCAGTGAATGGGCCTAGCTGTCATAAATACATTTACATCTACGTCATACTCAGTAAGCAGACTGATCGTAAATGTCGGAGCGTACTTTTCGCACAATTAACCCTCCAACCCGGTTCCACTCGTGAACAGTGCGTGAGAAAAGTGGTTGTCGGTAAGCCTCTATATTGGTTCTAATTTCTAGAATTTTCTCCTCGTGGTCGTTAGGCGAGACGTATTTGGGGGTGATGGGGGGGGGGGGGGGGGAAATAATATGTTGTCTGACTCTCTCGTAATCTCTTCGTGATGCGCAACGCCTCTCTTGTAACGTCTGCTAACGGAATTTGTTGAGCATATCCGTAACGCTCTCACACCGGCTAAACTATGCAGTGACGAAACGATCCGCTCTTCTTTGGATCTTCTCTACCTCTATATCTCACCCTGAGTCCGGCATCTGCTTTTCCCACTATTATTTTGTGTGGTCATTCCACTTCAGGTCACTTTGGACAGTTACTTTAGATATTTTAAGACAGATACTGTTTCCAGTGGATTGTCATCAATACTGTAGCTGTACAGTAGTGGATTCCTTTTCCTATATATGCGAAATATGTTACATTTATTTACGTCCAGTGTTAATTAACAGGGTCTTCATCAATTCTCTGGAAGCCATTCTGCAAATCGTTACTATCCTCTGGCGTTGCTATTTTGTTATAGACAACGGCATCGTCTGCTAACAGCCTGAATCCAGTCCGAAATCTGCTCCGATAGTCGATAAGCTCGTTTTTTTTTCTTTTTTTCAATAAACGGCAGTGCGGGAAGGTGTCAAAGGCCTTCCTGGAGTCACGAAACACGGCATCAATGTGAGCGCCCTTATATACGGTGCTGTGGATATGTGGAGGAACAGATGGTTCAAATGGCTCTGAGCACTATGGGGCTTAACAGCTATGGTCATCAGTCCCCTAGACATTAGAACTACTTAAACCTAACTACCTAAGGACATCACACACCCTCATGCCCGAGGCAGGATTCGAACTTGCGACCGTAGTGGTCGCGCGGTTCCAGACTGTAGCGCCTAGAACCGCTCGGCCACCAGGCCGGCTGGGGGAACAGAGTGAGCTGTTTCGCAGGATGTCGGTTTGCGAAATCCATGTTGACTTTTATAGAGGATATTTACATTCCCCAAAAAGGTGTAATTCTTGAGCATAATACATATTCCGTAATTCTACAACAGATTGATGTCAACGATATAGGTTTATAATTGTGTGCATCTGTTCTACTGCCCTTCTTAAAAACGGGAATGACCTGCGCCTTCTTCAAGTCGCTAAGTACCTTTCCTTGCTCAATCAATTTACGATAAATTACTGCTAGAAGGGGAGCAAATTCATTCCCATAATGTTTGTAGGATCTTATAGGTATCTCATCTGGCCCTGACGCCTTACCACTACTAAACGACAGAGTTGTTTTTTTCCCCCGATCGATTATCTCAATATCTGCCATTTTGACATTCAAATGACGATTGAAAGGAGGGACTGTGTTACGAGCCCCCTCGGTGACACAATTTCGGAAGACCGAATTCAGTATTTCGCCTTTCTCTCTGTTACCTTCCGTTTCTGTGCCAGTATGGTCACTGAGTAAATAAACAGATGATTTTACGTACGACCTAAACCTCTTAAGGTATTTCCTCAGATAGAGTGATAAAGTTTTACTTTCAAAGTCATTTAACGCTTCTTTCATTGCTGTCCTTACGCTCATTTTCGTTTCGTTCAGCTTTGGTGGTTAGCTAGGATTTTACTTCTATTGAATCTTAGGTGAAGTTCTATTTATTTAAGTATCAGTTTTGGCTTGGTTCAAATGGCTCTGAGCACTATGGGACTCAACATCTGAGGTTATCAGTCCCCTAGAACTTAGAACTACTTAAACCTAACTAACCTAAGGACATCACACATATCCATGCCAGAGGCAGGATTCGAACTTGCGACCGTAGCAGTCACGCGGTTCCGGACTGAAGTGGCTAGATCCGCACGGCCACCGCGGCCGGCAGTAGCAGTTTTCTAACATGATGTTTAACCATGGTGGGTCTTTCCCATCCCTTAAGACCTTACTCTAAACATACCTGTCTAGGGCATATTGCACGATGGCTTTGAATTTTTTCCATTTTATCTCCACATCTTCGTCCTCATTACCGAATATTTGATGCTGACTGCTCAGAAACTTTGAAATTTATATACTGTCGCTCTTGCTAAGCAAAAATATCTTCCAATCTTACTTAATGTTCTTTGTAAGACCCGCTGTCATAGGTGCTACCACAGCCTTATGATCACTGATACCTTCCTCTGCGTTAACTGATTCGATAAGATGAGGCCTGTTTGTTGCCGGAGGTCTAGGATGTTACCCTCACGAGTTGGTTCTCTATGTGCTCAAAGTAATTTTCGGACAAGAGATACAGATCAATGTCGACGAATCCCTGTGTCTGGCACCAGTTTTGATAGCATAACACTCCCGATCTATATCTGGCCATTCGAAGGCACCACCTATTAAAATAGCATGATCATGCAAATTTTTGACGGTATTTTGAAAGTTCTGTCTGAAGCGCTCTACCACTAGAGCTCCTGAGGGAGGATGTCCGTAAAAGCACACGATTACCATTTTTGGCGGCTCTTTTATACTTAACTTCACCGAGATTAATTCACAGTAGGAATCCATGATAACCTTGCTAGATTTTATCGAATTTCTTACTGCAGTAAACACGTAGAAAGCAGGCAAAGGAGGATGGGTAACGAGCTATTGACGACCAGGGCTGATGGTAGGATTGGAATATACCGCAGACCCCACGACCACAGCATGTGAACTGGACTTTGCTGCGGAATATTCCACGGACGCGTCGGCCGAATGTCGGACGTACGACGAACGTATCCGGTAGAGCAGTGCGACGAAATTTGGCGTTAATGAGCTATCGCAGTAGATGACAGACTCGAGTGCCTTTGCTAAGGCCACAACGTCGTCTGCAGCGCCTGTAGATGACAGACTCGAGTGCCTTTGCTAAGGCCACAACGTCGTCTGCAGCGCCTGTAGATGACAGACTCGAGTGCCTTTGCTAAGGCCACAACGTCGTCTGCAGCGCCTGTAGATGACAGACTCGAGTGCATTTGCTAAGGCCACAACGTCGTCTGCAGCGCCTGTAGATGACAGACTCGAGTGCCTTTGCTAAGACCACAAAGTCGTCTGCAGCGCCTGTAGATGACAGACTCGAGTGCCTTTGCTAAGGCCACAACGTCGTCTGCAGCGCCTGTAGATGACAGACTCGAGTGCCTTTGCTAAGGCCACAACGTCGTCTGCAGCGCCTGTAGATGACAGACTCGAGTGCCTTTGCTAAGGCCACAATGTCGTCTGCAGCGCCTGTAGATGACAGACTCGAGTGCCTTTGCTAAGGCCACAACGTCGTCTGCAGCGCCTGTAGATGACAGACTCGAGTGCCTTTGCTAAGGCCACAACGTCGTCTGCAGCGCCTGTAGATGACAGACTCGAGTGCCTTTGCTAAGACCACAAAGTCGTCTGAAGCGCCTGTAGATGACAGACTCGAGTGCCTTTGCTAAGGCCACAACGTCGTCTGCAGCGCCTGTAGATGACAGACTCGAGTGCCTTTGCTAAGGCCACAACGTCGTCTGCAGCGCCTGTAGATGACAGACTCGAGTGCATTTGCTAAGGCCACAACGTCGTCTGCAGCGCCTGTAGATGACAGACTCGAGTGCCTTTGCTAAGACCACAAAGTCGTCTGCAGCGCCTGTAGATGACAGACTCGAGTGCCTTTGCTAAGGCCACAACGTCGTCTGCAGCGCCTGTAGATGACAGACTCGAGTGACTTTGCTAAGGCCACAACGTCGTCTGCAGCGCCTGTAGATGACAGACTCGAGTGCCTTTGCTAAGGCCACAACGTCGTCTGCAGCGCCTGTAGATGACAGACTCGAGTGCATTTGCTAAGGCCACAACGTCGTCTGCAGCGCCTGTAGATGACAGACTTGAGTGCCTTTGCTAAGACCACAAAGTCGTCTGCAGCGCCTGTAGATGACAGACTCGAGTGCCTTTGCTAAGGCCACAACGTCGTCTGCAGCGCCTGTAGATGACAGACTCGAGTGCCTTTGCTAAGGTCACAACGTCGTCTGCAGCGCCTGTAGATGACAGACTCGAGTGCCTTTGCTAAGGCCACAACGTCGTCTGCAGCGCCTGTAGATGACAGACTCGAGTGCCTTTGCTAAGACCACAAAGTCGCCTGCAGCGCCTGTAGGTGACAGACTCGAGTGCCTTTTCTAAGGCCACAACGTCGTCTGCAGCGCCTGTAGATGACAGACTCGAGTGCCTTTGCAAAGGCCACAACGTCGTCTGCAGCGCCTGTAGATGACAGACTCGAGTGCCTTTGCTAAGGTCACAACGTCGTCTGCAGCGCCTGTAGATGACAGACTCGAGTGCCTTTGCTAAGACCACAAAGTCGTCTGCAGCGCCTGTAGATGACAGACTCGAGTGCCTTTGCTAAGGCCACAACGTCGTCTGCAGCGCCTGTAGATGACAGACTCGAGTGCCTTTGCTAAGGCCACAACGTCGTCTGCAGCGCCTGTAGATGACAGACTCGAGTGCCTTTGCTAAGGCCACAACGTCGTCTGCAGCGCCTGTAGATGACAGACTCGAGTGCCTTTGCTAAGGCCACAACGTCGTCTGCAGCGCCTGTAGATGACAGACTCGAGTGCCTTTGCTAAGGCCACAACGTCGTCTGAAGCGCCTGTAGATGACATACTCGAGTGCATTTGCTAAGGCCACAACGTCGTCTGCAGCGCCTGTAGATGACAGACTCGAGTGCCTTTGCTAAGACCACAAAGTCCTCTGAAGCGCCTGTAGATGACAGACTCGAGTGCCTTTGCTAAGGCCACAACGTCGTCTGCAGCGCCTGTAGATGACACACTCGAGTGCCTTTGCTAAGGCCACAACGTCGTCTGCAGCGCCTGTAGATGACAGACTCGAGTGCATTTGCTAAGGCCACAACGTCGTCTGCAGCGCCTGTAGATGACAGACTCGAGTGCCTTTGCTAAGACCACAAAGTCGTCTGCAGCGCCTGTAGATGACAGACTCGAGTGCCTTTGCTAAGGCCACAATGTCGTCTGCAGCGCCTGTAGATGACAGACTCGAGTGCCTTTGCTAAGGCCACAACGTCGTCTGCAGCGCCTGTAGATGACAGACTCGAGTGCCTTTGCTAAGGCCACAACGTCGTCTGCAGCGCCTGTAGATGACAGACTCGAGTGCATTTGCTAAGGCCACAACGTCGTCTGCAGCGCCTGTAGATGACAGACTTGAGTGCCTTTGCTAAGACCACAAAGTCGTCTGCAGCGCCTGTAGATGACAGACTCGAGTGCCTTTGCTAAGGCCACAACGTCGTCTGCAGCGCCTGTAGATGACAGACTCGAGTGCCTTTGCTAAGGTCACAACGTCGTCTGCAGCGCCTGTAGATGACAGACTCGAGTGCCTTTGCTAAGGCCACAACGTCGTCTGCAGCGCCTGTAGATGACAGACTCGAGTGCCTTTGCTAAGACCACAAAGTCGCCTGCAGCGCCTGTAGGTGACAGACTCGAGTGCCTTTTCTAAGGCCACAATGTCGTCTGCAGCGCCTGTAGATGACAGACTCGAGTGCCTTTGCAAAGGCCACAACGTCGTCTGCAGCGCCTGTAGATGACAGACTCGAGTGCCTTTGCTAAGGTCACAACGTCGTCTGCAGCGCCTGTAGATGACAGACTCGAGTGCCTTTGCTAAGACCACAAAGTCGTCTGCAGCGCCTGTAGATGACAGACTCGAGTGCCTTTGCTAAGACCACAAAGTCGTCTGCAGCGCCTGTAGATGACAGACTCGAGTGCCTTTGCTAAGGCCACAACGTCGTCTGCAGCGCCTGTAGATGACAGACTCGAGTGCCTTTGCTAAGGTCACAACGTCGTCTGCAGCGCCTGTAGATGACAGACTCGAGTGCCTTTGCTAAGACCACAAAGTCGTCTGCAGCGCCTGTAGATGACAGACTCGAGTGCCTTTGCTAAGGCCACAACGTCGTCTGCAGCGCCTGTAGATGACAGACTCGAGTGCCTTTGCTAAGGCCACAACGTCGTCTGCAGCGCCTGTAGATGACAGACTCGAGGGCCTTTGCTAAGGCCACAATGTCGTCTGCAGCACCTGTAGATGACAGACTCGAGTGCCTTTGCTAAGACCACAAAGTCGTCTGCAGCGCCTGTAGATGACAGACTCGAGTGCCTTTGCTAAGGCCACAACGTCGTCTGCAGCGCCTGTAGATGGCAGACTCGAGTGCCTTTGCTAAGACCACAAAGTCGTCTGCACCGCCTGTAGATGACAGACTCGAGTGCCTTTGCTAAGGCCACAACGTCGTCTGCAGCGCCTGTAGATGACAGACTCGAGTGCCTTTGCTAAGGCCACAACGTCGTCTGCAGCGCCTGTAGATGACAGACTCGAGTGCCTTTGCTAAGGCCACAATGTCGTCTGCAGCGCCTGTAGATGACAGACTCGAGTGCCTTTGCTAAGACCACAAAGTCGTCTGCAGCGCCTGTAGATGACAGACTCGAGTGCCTTTGTTAAGGCCACAATGTCGTCTGCAGCGCCTGTAGATGACAGACTCGAGTGCCTTTGCTAAGGCCACAACGTCGTCTGCAGCGCCTGTAGATGACAGACTCGAGTGCCTTTGCTAAGGCCACAACGTCGTCTGCAGCGCCTGTAGATGACAGACTCGAGTGCCTTTGCTAAGACCACAAAGTCGTCTGAAGCGCCTGTAGATGACAGACTCGAGTGCCTTTGCTAAGGCCACAACGTCGTCTGCAGCGCCTGTAGATGACAGACTCGAGTGCCTTTGCTAAGGCCACAACGTCGTCTGCAGCGCCTGTAGATGACAGACTCGAGTGCATTTGCTAAGGCCACAACGTCGTCTGCAGCGCCTGTAGATGACAGACTCGAGTGCCTTTGCTAAGACCACAAAGTCGTCTGCAGCGCCTGTAGATGACAGACTCGAGTGCCTTTGCTAAGGCCACAACGTCGTCTGCAGCGCCTGTAGATGACAGACTCGAGTGCCTTTGCTAAGGCCACAACGTCGTCTGCAGCGCCTGTAGATGACAGACTCGAGTGCCTTTGCTAAGGCCACAACGTCGTCTGCAGCGCCTGTAGATGACAGACTCGAGTGCATTTGCTAAGGCCACAACGTCGTCTGCAGCGCCTGTAGATGACAGACTTGAGTGCCTTTGCTAAGACCACAAAGTCGTCTGCAGCGCCTGTAGATGACAGACTCGAGTGCCTTTGCTAAGGCCACAACGTCGTCTGCAGCGCCTGTAGATGACAGACTCGAGTGCCTTTGCTAAGGCCACAACGTCGTCTGCAGCGCCTGTAGATGACAGACTCGAGTGCCTTTGCTAAGGCCACAACGTCGTCTGCAGCGCCTGTAGATGACAGACTCGAGTGCCTTTGCTAAGACCACAAAGTCGCCTGCAGCGCCTGTAGGTGACAGACTCGAGTGCCTTTTCTAAGGCCACAACGTCGTCTGCAGCGCCTGTAGATGACAGACTCGAGTGCCTTTGCAAAGGCCACAACGTCGTCTGCAGCGCCTGTAGATGACAGACTCGAGTGCCTTTGCTAAGGTCACAACGTCGTCTGCAGCGCCTGTAGATGACAGACTCGAGTGCCTTTGCTAAGACCACA
The DNA here is from genome assembly GCF_023897955.1 of Schistocerca gregaria. Taxonomy (NCBI): domain Eukaryota; kingdom Metazoa; phylum Arthropoda; class Insecta; order Orthoptera; family Acrididae; genus Schistocerca; species Schistocerca gregaria. The sequence goes on from NC_064921.1 coordinate 142,905,342, forward strand.
AAGTCGTCTGCAGCGCCTGTAGATGACAGACTCGAGTGCCTTTGCTAAGGCCACAACGTCGTCTGCAGCGCCTGTAGATGACAGACTCGAGTGCCTTTGCTAAGGCCACAACGTCGTCTGCAGCGCCTGTAGATGACAGACTCGAGTGCCTTTGCTAAGGCCACAACGTCGTCTGCAGCGCCTGTAGATGACAGACTCGAGTGCATTTGCTAAGGCCACAACGTCGTCTGCAGCGCCTGTAGATGACAGACTCGAGTGCCTTTGCTAAGGCCACAACGTCGTCTGAAGCGCCTGTAGATGACATACTCGAGTGCATTTGCTAAGGCCACAACGTCGTCTGCAGCGCCTGTAGATGACAGACTCGAGTGCCTTTGCTAAGACCACAAAGTCCTCTGAAGCGCCTGTAGATGACAGACTCGAGTGCCTTTGCTAAGGCCACAACGTCGCTGCAGCGCCTGTAGATGACACACTCGAGTGCCTTTGCTAAGGCCACAACGTCGTCTGCAGCGCCTGTAGATGACAGACTCGAGTGCATTTGCTAAGGCCACAACGTCGTCTGCAGCGCCTGTAGATGACAGACTCGAGTGCCTTTGCTAAGACCACAAAGTCGTCTGCAGCGCCTGTAGATGACAGACTCGAGTGCCTTTGCTAAGGCCACAATGTCGTCTGCAGCGCCTGTAGATGACAGACTCGAGTGCCTTTGCTAAGGCCACAACGTCGTCTGCAGCGCCTGTAGATGACAGACTCGAGTGCCTTTGCTAAGGCCACAACGTCGTCTGCAGCGCCTGTAGATGACAGACTCGAGTGCATTTGCTAAGGCCACAACGTCGTCTGCAGCGCCTGTAGATGACAGACTTGAGTGCCTTTGCTAAGACCACAAAGTCGTCTGCAGCGCCTGTAGATGACAGACTCGAGTGCCTTTGCTAAGGCCACAACGTCGTCTGCAGCGCCCGTAGATGACAGACTCGAGTGCCTTTGCTAAGGTCACAACGTCGTCTGCAGCGCCTGTAGATGACAGACTCGAGTGCCTTTGCTAAGGCCACAACGTCGTCTGCAGCGCCTGTAGATGACAGACTCGAGTGCCTTTGCTAAGACCACAAAGTCGCCTGCAGCGCCTGTAGGTGACAGACTCGAGTGCCTTTTCTAAGGCCACAATGTCGTCTGCAGCGCCTGTAGATGACAGACTCGAGTGCCTTTGCAAAGGCCACAACGTCGTCTGCAGCGCCTGTAGATGACAGACTCGAGTGCCTTTGCTAAGGTCACAACGTCGTCTGCAGCGCCTGTAGATGACAGACTCGAGTGCCTTTGCTAAGACCACAAAGTCGTCTGCAGCGCCTGTAGATGACAGACTCGAGTGCCTTTGCTAAGACCACAAAGTCGTCTGCAGCGCCTGTAGATGACAGACTCGAATGCCTTTGCTAAGGCCACAACGTCGTCTGCAGCGCCTGTAGATGACAGACTCGAGTGCCTTTGCTAAGGTCACAACGTCGTCTGCAGCGCCTGTAGATGACAGACTCGAGTGCCTTTGCTAAGACCACAATGTCGTCTGCAGCGCCTGTAGATGACAGACTCGAGTGCCTTTGCTAAGGCCACAACGTCGTCTGCAGCGCCTGTAGATGACAGACTCGAGTGCCTTTGCTAAGGCCACAACGTCGTCTGCAGCGCCTGTAGATGACAGACTCGAGGGCCTTTGCTAAGGCCACAATGTCGTCTGCAGCACCTGTAGATGACAGACTCGAGTGCCTTTGCTAAGACCACAAAGTCGTCTGCAGCGCCTGTAGATGACAGACTCGAGTGCCTTTGCTAAGGCCACAACGTCGTCTGCAGCGCCTGTAGATGGCAGACTCGAGTGCCTTTGCTAAGACCACAAAGTCGTCTGCACCGCCTGTAGATGACAGACTCGAGTGCCTTTGCTAAGGCCACAACGTCGTCTGCAGCGCCTGTAGATGACAGACTCGAGTGCCTTTGCTAAGGCCACAACGTCGTCTGCAGCGCCTGTAGATGACAGACTCGAGTGCCTTTGCTAAGGCCACAATGTCGTCTGCAGCGCCTGTAGATGACAGACTCGAGTGCCTTTGCTAAGACCACAAAGTCGTCTGCAGCGCCTGTAGATGACAGACTCGAGTGCCTTTGTTAAGGCCACAATGTCGTCTGCAGCGCCTGTAGATGACAGACTCGAGTGCCTTTGCTAAGGCCACAACGTCGTCTGCAGCGCCTGTAGATGACAGACTCGAGTGCCTTTGCTAAGACCACGAAGTCGTCTGCAGCGCCTGTAGATGACAGACTCGAGTGCCTTTGCTAAGGCCACAACATCGTCTGCAGCGCCTGTAGATGACAGACTCGAGTGCCTTTGCTAAGGCCACAACGTCGTCTTCAGCGCCTCTCCTTTGTCGTGACCATATCGGTTGGAGCCTAGACGACTGGAAAACCGTGGCCTGGTCAGATGAGTCCCGATTCCATTTGTTAAGGGCTGATGGTTGGATTGGAATGTACAGCAGACCCCACGAAGTCATGTGCCCAAGCTGTCAAGAAGGAGCAGCGAAAGCTGATGGTGGCTCCATAATGGTGCAGGCTGTTATTGCATGAAACTGACTGCGTCCTGTGGTCCAACTGAACCGATCATTGACTGGAAATGGTTATGTTCGGCTATCTGGAGACCATCTGCAGCCATTCGTGGACTTCACGTTCCGGAACAACGATGGTATTTTGATGAATGACAATGCGCCATATCTGGACAATTCGATTGTTGGTTGATTTGGCGGAGAGGACCAAAGAGCGAGGTCATCGGTCCCATCGGATGAGGGAAGGATGGGGAAGGAAGTCGGCCATGCCCTTTCAAAGGAATCATCCCGGCATTCGCCTGAAGCGATTTAGGGAAATCACGAAAAACCTAAATCAGGATGGCCCGAGGCGAGTTTGAACCATCGTTCTCCCGAATGCGAGTCCAGTGTGCTACGACCTCACTCGGTCTGGACAGTTAGAGGGAATAATTTGGCCACGCTGATCGCCCAACATGGATCCCATGGAACATTTGTGGAACATAAACGAGAGGTGAGTTCGTGCACAAAATCCTGCACCGGCAACTGTTTCGCGATTATGGACGGTTGTAGAGACAGCATGTCTCAATATTCCTGTAGGACATTGCCAACAGCTTGTTGCGTCCATGGCAAGTCTAGTTTTTGCTGTGCAAAAGAGTGTCTGAGACGATATTAGGAGGTATCCCATGATTTTTGTCACCTCAGTGTATAGATTTATTCTACCTTCAGCAAGGTATTTGAACGAACTGCTGTAATCAGGCTAAAGAACATAGCATGATGTGGTGTGCATACTGTAAGACCTTCGGTACACAAACCATCAGATTATTTGACTTGTCGCTCTAACGAAGTAGGCGAGTGTCAGCAATATGTCTTGTGGTCTTATCGTGGCGTGTTTATCTTCTGCCGTTACGTCAGGCGATAGAAATGCCACTTGCACACTTAGAGTAGCAGATTGACAGCGATCAAATTTAAACAGAACTTGATTAATTTTCACACATATTTATTAAAATAATAAAAAGCATAGAAATTACTTAACTTGATTCTGGATGATGTTTACAATTGACAATCTGAAGTTCCTTTGGTCTTGGTACGTTAATCTTATTCTCACATATCTCTGATACTTGACAAAGTGTCTATTCATTTCTCTTCATGGCTATGTACAGTAATATGATAATCTTATTAGGCGCAAACTGAAACGTGACTATAGTAACGCAGACTAATGCAGACTGACTAATCGGAGGTCTGTACACTCGTAATAATACCTCGGGCGTTCTGGTATCACCGCGCGAGTGTGATCCGTGAGGAGAAAAGGTTCTACATTAGCAGCAATCTCACTGGCTGCGTTACATATTAATACACGGATCGGCGGAAGCAGAATTTGGTCCGTGTCTAAGACAGCGCCATCTCGTAGTGCGGAGACGGACGAGCGCTGCGCCTGCGCTGTTGTGCTTAGCGGGGCGCGATCTTTTGGGAAAGTTGTGTACGCGTTGACTACGCGGAACTATGTACACAATACATGAACAATGTTATTTCATAGCTTCATTTCGAATGTAGCAAAATGAATACTCTGTCCATGCACTGGGTGTCGTGAATTATCGATTCGAGGCACAGCTGCGAAGCCCCGCCTCGCTTGCTAACTGGCACCAGTGCTGCTGATGGCAGAGCCCACGTCAAATTGCAGAACAGCTCAGCGCATTGCTACACTGAGGCAAGGAATGGCTGCGAGAGGCACAAGAGAGAGTAGTGTAGTGTGTGACGAGGAAGCGGTAACAACCTCGTGTCAGCACCGGGGTCTGTGGTTAAGAGCGGTAGAGCTCTGCATGTGGTACTGGACAAAGAATGGCATACCGGCCAGTCTTGTTTACATAGAGGAGTGGCTGGGTCAGTGATTTGGCTAGCGAGCAATGGCGCCTGGCTACTGGCGGCCGATGGTAGTGGCATCGTGTGTGTGGACGACAGGGTGGCTGCAGTGATCTGGGAAACCGGACACTAAACGAGTTGTGGGCGGTTTGCAGAAAGCCAGTGAAGAAGCACAACAGCAAGAGAACAACTGAGAGGTGAGTGAGTTGGACAAGAGAGGGCGTCCATTTCACGAGGCCAGCAGTGGAGGTAGGCAGGTGGAGTAAGGGCTTGAGCTTGCAGCGACTGGCTGGCCCGATTGACCGATAGGTTCTAGGCGCTACAGTCCGGAACCGCGCGACCGCTACGGTCGCAGTTTCCAATCCTGCCTCGGGCATGGATGTGTGTGGTGTCCTTAGGCAGTTAGGATTAAGTAATCCTAAGTCTAGGGGATTGATGACCTCAGATGTTAAGTCCCATAGTGCTCAGAGCCATTTGAACCATTTTGCAGCGAACTGTTATCAACGAGAGGTATTAATTCCTGTTCCTTTGGACGGTGTTGCGCGGGAAAGGGTGTTGTGTCTTGTGCTCGGCAGAAAACTTTCGATGTGCAAACACCTGTTTGGCGTTTATTATTTGCCACAACGGCAGGGCTCATCCAAGGGCTAGTATTGTTCTCTGAAACAGGTTGTTGTGCGAAAATATTCTGTATGAATTAGGTCATAAGTGCGTACCTCATTTTGTTATCAGTTCTGCTTAACTGATTAACAATTCCGACTTATAATTTCTGATCTTGTTGAATTACTGTTTTGATCTATTTTGTCCAGTGGCCAGTTTAACTTTCCATTTACTGTTTCCCTTGTTCATTACTTATATTTGTATTACTTTCGGAGCTTGGTGTTACATCTCTAGTGGTTTAACTTTGGGTATTGTGTCCTATTTTCTTGCCATGCCTTCTGGCTCGTATATTAGTTATTAGTGATAAGGTATTCTATTGTCACACTCCCCACTTGTTACTGTAAAGCGAAATTAATTTGGAGAGCATTAGCGGAAGTAATCATTCACTTGTGAGATAGACAGGTTGACGCTAAGTCTAGTTCACTCAAATATCTTATAAGGGAATTATGTACTTTTAAGTGGGAAAAAGATTAACAGTTTTGCCGGGGCTTGTTACGACACAGTACATGGTGATCGCAGACACTCCAGCAGTACTGCAGAACTAGTATTCTATACGTGGTCTCATTTATAGATGAGCCACTGATTCCTAAAAAATTTTCAGTAAACGGAAGACCATTCGCATTTGCGGTTACTGAAATTACGTGCTCCTTCCATTTCATATTGCATTCGAACGTAACGACGAGACATTCATTCGACGTGACTTTCTCAAGCAGCGCACCACTAGTACTGCATTCGACCATTACAGGATTGTTCTTCCTACTCATCTACGTCAAGCTACATTTTTCTACATTTAAAACAAGCTGCCATATATCACACCAAATTGTATTTCTCTCTCAGTCTTCGCGTATCCTCCTGATGTCACTCAACGATGCCACTTCCTGGTACATACAGTGTCATCAGCAAACAGCCCCCAATTGCTGCTCACCCTATCAGTGGGACTGTTTATGTACCTAGAGAACAAGAGCGGTCCCATCACATTTCCCTGGGACACTGCTGACGATAAGTTTATCTCTAATGAACAACCGTTGTCTAGGACAACTACCGCGTTGTATTCTTTAAGGAGCCACTCACATTCTGTATAATCGACCTTCCGTTAAAAGTCTGCAGTGAAGCACCGTGTCAAATGCTCCCCGGAAATCCAGGAATACGGAATCTGTCTGTTGTTCTTCATCCATGGTTCCCACGATCTCGTATGAGAAAATGGAAAGCTGAGACTCATACGAACGATGCTTGCTAAAACAATGCTTATTCGTGGACAGAAGCTTTTCTGTCTCAATGAAGTTATATTCCAACTTAGAAAATGCTCAAGAATTCTGCTGCAAATTTTGTGGATCCGATCTTATACCGTTCTTACACTCAGGAATCCCTTGCGCTTTTTTCCAGTCGCTTGGCACTTTGCGCTGGGCGAGAGACCGGCGATAAATACAAGCAAATCACGGGGCCAATCCCAGGAGTACTATGCTTTTAAGCCGGCCGCAGTGACCGAGTGGTTCTAGGCGCTTCAGTCCGGAACCGTGCTGCTGCTACGGTCGCTGGTTCGAATCCTTCCTCGGGCATGGATGTGTGTGCTGTCCTTAGGTTAGCTAAGTTTAAGTAGTTCTAAGTCTAGGGGACTGATGACCTCAGATATTAAGTCTCATAGTGCTCAGACCCATTTGAACTGTGCTTTTAAGCTGTTTCTACAAATGAATTTCTAATGCTTTAAATCACTCTATTCTATCCGACCACGTGCAAATTACATGTAAATGTTTAGGATACGTATATAGTAGTTGTAGAAGACTCGGTATGATTTCATCTTCAGTAATTGTAAAATGTTATCCTCCAACGACACTGAATTTTTTTTATTATTTTTTTTAGCGTAAGTGACGTAGCCCACATGAAATATACAATTTAGTGTTTCACTGTTCTACGGGACGACTAAAGAGTGAGTCAGTCAATATAAACAGTACTACAGGCTTTGTTCATAAATGTAGTGATAAATTTAGAAATGAAAGGGGAATTAGAGGAACAGATTCGATATCACGAAAGATGTTACCAGCAGTTATAGAGCAACTTCTCAGATCCTTGAAAGAAGAAAGCCGGCCAGTGTGGCCGAGGGGTTCTAGGCGCTTCGGTCTGGAACCGCGCAACCGCTACGGTCGCAGGTTCGAATCCAGCTTCGGGCATGGATGTGTGTGCTGTCCTTAGGTCAGTTAGGTTTAAGTAGTTCTAAGTTCTACGGGACTGATGGCCTCAGATGTTCAGTCCCATAATGCTCAGAGCCATTTGACAGAAGAAAACGGAGAACACGGGGCAACCACCAAGAGGGGCTTTGTGCATCAAAGAGAGGTTTAGTATTGGAATTTTGAGACAATATTTTCCGGGATGAGTCGGAGAAAATGTTACTTACTCCCACACACATCACAAGTAACGAGCACGAAGAGAAAATTCGAAAAATTAGAGGCATAACAGAGGTGTACCGACAAGAATTCTTCCACGCGCCATTCGCGAATGGAAAAGGGTAGAGGGGATCAGTTAGTGGTATCAGAAGTACCCTCCACCATACACCATCAGCTGGCTTGCAGAATATGATATTTGTTCTAGATTCAGACATTTTCTTGATGATATTCTACTGTTTATCTCTAGTATAGTTATACTTCATTATACACTGGAAGATCTTGGGATTGTACGAGAGCAACTTGCAAATCAATGATAAAATGACTAACGCAATGTGCAATCATCATCTGGGAAAGAAAACAGTACCAGTTAATTAACAATGAATACATGCAATCACGTGATGTGGTTTCATTTTTATTTTGGCCAGCTGAAGATGATGACTAGATAGGCAAGTAAATAGTAAACAGAAGGGAAAAAGTGATCTGCAGTGCTTTTGGTTAACTAAACAGTACTTTCTAAATTAATATTCCGATAGGTCTGGGAAGAAATGTTTCCATTCACTGTGTTGTCAATTCTGGCTTATTACATGGAGTCATATCGAATACTATGGACAAAATGAGCGCCGATCTGACATTAATGGAGAAATACATGTAAGGGGAGACAGGATAAAACACACAGTTCAGTGAAAAGAATGGAATGAAAAAAATGTAATTATAACTGTAGTGATATATGAATTGGATGTGGCTGGGACATATGACCTTGTGAATGGACCATGGGTGAACCAACAAACTTATTTAGCTCAGACTATAAGAATGACCTAGCAGAAGCTGGATGACACAAGAACACAAACGGGGATTACGTTCAAACAACTCACGGTAACGCAGCTGACTGATGAACATTCAGTTATTTTCAGGGAAGAGCTGCAACGAGAGAGCACTTTACAAGTAGGCTGGACTAAATCGACCAACCACCGTAACAGCACATTTTCTTGCCAGAGCCACTCTCTCGTAGCAGTCACGTCTTGAACACGACGGTGTGTTCACCTGTCGAAATATCGGTATTTTTCAAAGATCTCACTCGGCTGCGTTCCCGAAATCTGGTTTAACATTTTGTACGCCGGGAGAAATCGAAGTTTCACACAGGAGCTATATTGATGGTCACAACTGAAGACCAACATTCATGGAAAAGCTTTCATATTCCAGGTACTTTAAGACAACGAATTGTGTAGTGAAGTCTACAATGAAAAAAGAAATATCTACACATCACTAAGCAATTATCCGAATGGGACAGAAATCGGTTGACATACGTATACAGGCAGAGGAATGATTAGTTTCAGAAAAATTGAATGATCCATTCAATAAATTGAACTTCACAAATTGAGCAAGTCGATAACGTGTGGATCAACCACTGGTCCTTATGCAAGCTGTTAATCGACTTGGCGTTGATTGATAGAGTTGTTGGATGTATTACTCAGGGATATCGTGCCAAACTCTGTCCAGCTGGTGCAGTAGATCGTCAAATTCCCAGCTGATTAGAGGGCCCTACTGATAGTGCTCTAAATACCTTCAGTTGGGGAGAGATCCGGTGAACTTAAAGGCCAAGACAGGTCTTCGCAAGCACAAATACAAGCAATAGAAACTCTCACCGTGTGCGGTAGAACGTTATCTTGCTGAAATATCGGCCCAGAATGGCTTACACGAGGGGCAACAAAACGGGTCGTAGAATATCATGAACGTACCGCAGTGCTGTCGGAGTGTCGCGGATGACAACCAAAGACGTCGTGCTGTGAAATCAAATGGCACCCCATACCATTACTCAGGTATGTTGGGCCGTACGCCAGGTTTGTATCCCAATACTGTCCGAGGGTCTCCAGGCACGTCTTCGGCCTGGAATCTCATTGACTGGAGCAGAATTGTCTTCAGTGATGAGTCCCGCTTCTAACTGAGCCCCAATGACCAGAATAGACGTGTCTAGAGACGCCCCAGGCAGCCGTTGGATAACAACTTGATTGTCGCACGCCATACGGCGCAACAATCAGGAGTGGCAATCTGGGTGCCATTTCTTTTCACAGCAATTCCCCCCTTTCTTCGTTGTCATCCGCCGGACCCTTACTGCACAATGGTACGTCGAAGATATTGTATGCCTCGCTTTGTTGCCCTTCATGCCAAGCCGCCCTGGGCTTGCACTTCAGTAAGATAATGTCCTCCAGCTAACAGCGATAGTTTCTACTAGTCTTGTTGCTTTCCAAAACGTACCGTGTGGGGCAAGGTCACCGGATCTCTTCCCAATTGAGAACGTTTGGAGCATTACGGGCGGCTTCCTCCAACCAGCTCGTGATTTTGACGATCTAACAATTCAGTTGGATAGAATTTAGCACGATATCCCTCAGGAAGACATTCAACAACTTTACCAATCAGTGCGAAGCCGAATAATTGCGTGCATAACGGCCAGAGATGCACCGACGTGCCGGCCGGAGTGGCCGAGCGGTTCTAGGCGCTACAGTCTGGAACCGGGCGACGGCTGCGGTCGCAGGTTCGGATCCTGCCGTGGACATGGATATGTGGAGCTACTTGATTGAGAAGCAGCTGCCCCGGTCTCGTAAACAGACATACAGCCGTCGAGAGCGGTATGCTGACCACATGCCCCTCCATACTTGCATCCAGTGACTCTAGTGGGCTGAGGACACGGCGGACGGTCGGTGCTGTTGGGCCTTCATGGCGAAGTTTAGTTTAGTTGTAACCGATATTTAGGCGCTTCTAAGCTTGCCCCATGGGTGAAGTCAAGTTTGATGGCAAAACGAACGCTTTCTTCCTACATAACGTAGATAACGTAGTGATGTTCTTCATATTAAGCAAGCATCTATTTACAGTAGAGATTTTCAAGAATGTAATTTGTTTCATTCGAGGAAATTAGTTGTGATCGTCGTGCAGAAAAGATACCAAATATCTGAATTTTGTGAACCAGGAGAATATAGCTTGCACAGATTTTAGAGTAGGGTACATGCCGTAATGTTTACATTGTGACAGACTGAATGGGGTAAATAATAATGCATCGGTTGCTGTACCACAGTTACATGAAGGTAGCAAATGGTAATAATTGGTATCTCGAAGACAATAAATTTACTAATACCCAAAAGTTGGATACTTAGTATTTAGTACTATAATTAGTGTAACAGCAACACTTCTTATACTCACGGCCAAGGCAAAGCACAGGAAGTGAATGACGACCCGCGCCCTCATCTTGACGCAGTGTGACTGCCTTCAGTCGAGACAACAGTTTTTATAGTTGTTCGCAGTTGCGTGTTGCTACTAGCTGTCTTTTCTTCCGCCGCTGAGAACAGCTCATTCTACATATATGTAGTGTGGTGTCTGCATTACATGTTTAACCAGCTGTTACAACGTTGACAATGAACAGCCTGACATTGCATGACATTTCTTCGCAAACATGTTTTCTTTCCTGGCGACCAGTACCATGCCGGTAGACTAACCCGGGTGCGCTGAAGGATGACTTGTAAAAAAGGGAAAAAAAGTATTTTACGGGCTGAGTGAAAAAACGTTTCTTCCGTTCGGAATGTGGACGATCTGATGGCAGAGAGCGGAGAGTAGTGCAGCATTGCAAGAAAAAGTTGTTTTCCCCCTTTCATTTCTACTCCAGTTTCTTTACGACAAGCGATTTGTACTGATAAGTAAACGAAACAGCGAGTTATACACTTCTGAGCGATAAAAATACTTCTTGTATTCGCTGTTGGAGACCTTCACAGTATCCGTCGGTCTCCTGTGTTCATTCACCTAGCTACAGCACGCTTTCGCAGTTATCTCTACATACACAGTAACTGTACGTGAATGTGACGATAAATATAAAAAAGTATTCTCGTGTTACTTCGAATTAAAAACAGTATGGTATGCACATTTATTTTCGAACATCAACTAAGAAATATATAGAGAGTTATCTACAGGTAATACGCCGAAGGCGGTCCACTGAATCTTCGAATCTGACCACTAACTTAGATCATCTTCCACAAGCAGCAACTTTATTATGTTCTTCTGTAACTCTGATGGTAACTTTTTTGATTGTGGAAGTCTCAGATATAGTATACGACATTTACATCTTTTGATCATGATTCAAACTGACGCAAACATAATCCTCTGAACATATATAACTGATGACATTCTATAATTGATTTAATAGCACCTCTCCTTTTACGAATCCAAACGAAATAATGTGAAACTCTTCTCAGAAATTCTGAAATGGCGACTATCAGATATGCATCAAGAATCAGTCATGTTACTGCGCAGCTACCAACAGCAATACGCTGTAGGCCTACAAAACAAATTATTCAGTCATTACTTGGTTGAAACATGGACATCAAATATAATCCTTTTCCAACCGGGAACGAAACTATTTCATTGTGTACAATAAATATATTCGCCACCAGATGCGTTATCATTAAATATTTACTGCTGAAAACATCTTTCTTCTTTCGGGTTCTGCAGCAACTGAAGGAAGCCTGTACAGCATTATTTTTAAATTTTAAAGCATATTTTATCAGCACATATTATTTTCTGAATATCGTTGATTACAAATACGTGTAGATCGCCTAAGATGTTCTTTTATGTAAAGGCGCGCCATTTCATTCACAGTTTTTGTTTTAGCATTGTATTTTTTATTGTACATATGAACTTCGCAATGCTTCAGATTTTGAGGCTTTCGTTAATCCTTATACTGGCATCTGTTTTTCTGCATGTATGACAAATGGTTGCGTCGCACACCAGTCAATGTAGCTTATGTAATCGGGTGGGGCGGGCGTTACATTCAGCTTCCTTTAGCATCTGGTATGAATGGATGGGAGCTGTAAATGAATGTTATGAACGAAAGTTGTATCTTCTGAAACTATACGTGCGTGAGGGTTTTGGGTGGGACGAGACGTTATTAGGAAGGATATAATAAGTAGGGAGATGTGCGAGAGGGTTTTCTGATATAGGAAATGAAGTAAAAGATGTGTGATAGTTTGATTCTGGATAGGAACTGCTTTTTCCATTTTGTTCTGTGCATTTTAGTTGGTAACTTAGGAGCATTATGTGTCCTGTCTGTTTGAAATGTGTAAGATTTTCCACGATAATTGCTACAGAGTTATTATTGATGTATGAAACTCTCTTAGAGTAAATTAGTAATGACAAAGCGTATGCTAGAGACTACGAGGAGAGCTAGACATTCAAAGGCTTGGCATAAATACCAAAATTTGGGGTTTCCGGAAACCTGCACAACGTGGGCCGCGGAAAGGATAAAAAAGAAAAGTTTTTGATAGACGTGGGTGATTTTTGGCATGATAGTAATGCCAGTAGATAGAATGTACAAAGTTCACAAAATTTATTGGATAGTGATAAGCACATACACACATTGCGGCGGTATCGCGTACGTAAGTTATAAAATGGCGGCTAATTGTAGAAGCTGTTATTTGTACTCACCTGATTCGTATTAAACAGTTTCCGACTTGATTATGGCCCCACTACGGGAATTAACAGAGAATGATAGTTGGAACTAGACGCCTGGAACATTCCATTTCGGAAATGGTTAGGGAATTCAGTATTCAAATAAATATAATATCAATAGTGTTCCCGCAATACCAAATTTCAAACATTACCTCTCACCACGGACAACGCATTGACCAAAACGTCTCTTCACGACCGAGGGCAGCGGAGCTTGCATAGACTTGTCAGTGCTAACACTGCGTGAAATAACAGCAGAAATCAGTGTGCGTCGTACCACGGAGAAATTCGGCGTTAACGGGCCATTATAGCAGACGATCGACGCGAGTGCGTTTGCTAACAGCACGACATCACCTGCAGCACCTCTCCTGGGCTCGTGGCCATATCATTTAGACCTTAGATAACTGGAAAATCATGATCTGTTCACACGAGTCCCGATTTTATTTGTCAAGTGCTGATGGTAGTGTTCGAGTGTGGCGCAGACCACACGAAGCCACAGATCCAAGTTGTCAACAAGGCACTGTGCAAGCTGCTGGTGGCCCCATAATGGTGTGACCTGTGTTTGTAGGGAATGGATTGTGTCCTCTGGTCCAACTGAACCAATCATTAACTGGATATGGTTGTATACATCTGTCAACACTTGCTTTCTTTCCAATTGCAAATTATTATATTCTTCTTGAAGTCTGAAGGTATTTTGCCTGTCTCATACATCTTTCTAACCAGATAGTAGAGTTTTGTTAGGCCTGGCTCTCCCAAATCTGTCAGTAGTTCTAATGGAATGTTGTCTACTCCCGGTGCCTTGTTTCGACTTAGATCTTTCAGTGCTCTGTCAAACTCTTCAGTATCATATCTCCTATTTCGTCTCCATCTACATTCTCTTCCATTTCTATAATATTGTCCTCATGAACATCGCACTTGTATAGACCACCTTTCTGCTCTCCCTTCTTTGCTTAGAACTGGGTTTCCATTTGTTCTCTTGATATTCATGCAAGCGGTTCTCTTTTCTCCATAGGTCTCTTTAATTTTCCTGTAGGCAGTATGTACCTTACCCCTAGTGATATGTGCCTCTACATCCTTACAATTGCCTTCTAGCCATCCCTGTTAGCCATTTTGCACTTCCTGTCGATCTTATTTTTGAGACGTTTGTATCACTTATTGCCTGCTTCATTAACTGCATTTTTATATTTTCTCCTTTCATCAAATAAATTCAATATCTCTTCTGTTACTCAAGGATTTCTACTAGCCCTCGTCTTGTTACCTACTTGATCCTCTGCTACCTTCACTATTTCGTCTATGAGAGCTTCTTCTTCTGTATTTCTTTCACCCATTCTTGTCAACCGTTCCCTAATGCTCTCCCTGAAGCTCTGTACAACCTCAGTTTATCCAGGTCCCATGTCCTTAAATTCTCACTTTTTTACAGTTTCTTCAGTTTTAATCTACAGTTCATAACCAATAGATTGTGGTCAGAGTCCACATCTGCCCCTGGAAGTGTCTTACAATTTAAAACCTGTTTCCTGAATCTCTGTCTTTCCATCTGATACCTTCTAGTATTTCCAAGCTTCTTCCATGTATATAACCTTCTTTCATAATTCTTGAACCAAGTGTTAGCTGTGATTAAGCTAAGCTCTGCGCAAAATTCTACCATGCGTCTTCCTCTTTCATTTCTTCCCCTCAGTCCATATTCACCTACTACGTTTCCTTCTCTCCCTTTTCCTACTACCGAATTCCAGTCACCCATGAGTATTAATTTTCGTCTCCCTTCACTATACGAATAATTTCTTTTATCTCATCATACATTTCATCATTCTCTTCGTCACCTGAGGAGCTAGTTGGCATATAAACTTGTACTACTGTGGTAGGCCCTGGGCTTCGTATCTATCTTGGCCACAATAATGCGTTCACTATGCTGTTTGTAGTATCTTACCGGCATTCCTATTTTCCTAATCATTATTAAACCTACTCCTGCATTACCCCTATTTGATTTTGTATTTATAACCCTGTATTCACCTGACTCGAAGTCTTGTTCCTCCTGCCACCGTACTTCACTAATTCCCACTATATCTAACTTTAACCTGTCCATTTCCCTTTTTAAATTTTCTAACCTACCTCCCCGATTAAGGGATCTCACATTCCACGCTCCGATCCGTAGAACGCCAGTTTTCTTTCTCCTGATAACGACATCCTCTTGAGTAGTCCCCGCCCGGAGATCCGAATTTGGGACTATTTTACCTCCGGAATATTTTACCCAAGAGGACGCCATCATCATTTAACCATACAGTAAAGCTGCATGCCCTCGGGAAAAATTACGGCTGTAGTTTCCCCTTGCTTTCAACCGTTCGCAGTACCAACACAGCAGGGCCGTTTTGGGGCAGTGTTACAAGCTCAGATCAGTCAATCTCCCAGACTGTTGCCCCTGCAACTACTGAAAAGGCTGCTGCCCCTCTTCAGGAACCACACGTTTCTCTGGCCTCTCAACAGATACCCCTCTGTTGTGGTTGCACCTACGGTACGGCTATCTGTATCGCTGAGGAACGCAAGCCTCCCCACCAGCGGCACGGTCCGTGGTTTATTGGGGGGATGCTTTATTTGAGCTACGTCAAATCGTATTAAGTGTTGCACAAAAGGCATCAGTTTCCTTATTTTACTATACATGACCAGATGAATCTGCTTACTATTAGTTGAGGGAGACATAAACTGATTGTCAAAATACTGATAGGTGTGAGGAACGGGATTTCGTTATTCACGCAGTCCATGTTTCCGAATCTACCACAAAGGAATGCATTGTGATATCAGTCAACACTCAACATGATAATTTACTCCGTGTGAGCATGACTTGAAACACAAAACGGTCGGCGTGAACCCGAGTGCAAAGCTGTGTTGTAGATAAGAGCATGTAGCGATCTTACAAAAAAAATGTGCCGCACCTGATGATAAAGATGCAGGCCAGCGTCCAACACATCCCAGTATAGGTCCGCACTACACTTAACACAGCTGCAGTGAATCCCTTCCGCCAGGCCACACGTTCCTCTAATCCAAATTCGCTGCAAGGCCTCCGACTGGCTATCGCAAGGGGAAGTTCCTGACCAGCGTGGGATACATAGGGTGGTCATAAAAAGGTTTCGCTACTTGACAGGGACACCATGAAAAACCACTGATCGTGGGCAATGAAACTTTGTGGAAGCATTTGTGAGGATATGCGGAAGGCAAGTAACGAATAAACAACTGAAAGAAACGTACGTTAATTTCTGAATGAGAGAGTAATAACTGGTAATTGAGTACTATGTTTACTTTTCAGGTTACAAACACTCCTGAAGCTTACGAAAGTCTCGAAGTTTATACGGATACCGTTTCATAGCTGTCCGTAGTACTTTTCGAACGGTGGACCGTGGAATGTGCAGCCCGTCGTGACACAGCTCGTGCGTTACTTGAAGATCGCACACTGCGTCCACTGTTCGCAGTCATGGCAACAGTAACTTCTTCAGCAGTTTGTGGTGGCCATAGGCCTCTGCCGGGTGCAATTGCCAAATCGCCAGGTAATTCTAACTTCCGAGTAATGTTATTCAGTCCCGGTGCGCAAAGAAGATCTGTCCGTCTTCCTTCAATGCGTCGAAACTCACGAAGACCAGCAGCACTACAGCCTTGCTGTCCTTGACCAGACCCATATTGACTTTTTGCAACTGTAATGCCACGCATTGAAACCTGTCAGAAATAGTTTGGCTATATAGCAGGTTGCCGGGCGCACACTTGTGCACTTATGTAACAAGTTACACGAGTAGCTAATGTGTTTCAAAATGTAATGCGGTTCTACAAACGCGAGGTGGATCCCTTTAGGTAATAGTAACTCATAGAGTCCTAGTCAATGGTTGTACTTCGTTTCTACACGAGTACGTTGTAAATGTTTTGTACAGTGGGCGCTGTATACATACACTATTGGCCATTAAAATTGCTGCACCAAGAACAAATGCAGATGATAAACGGGTAGTCATTTGACAAATATATTATACTAGAACTGACTTCTGATTACATTTTCACGCAATTTGGGTGCATAGATCCAGAGATATCAGTACCCAGAACAACCACCTCTGGCCGTAATAACGGCCTTGGTACGCCTGGGCATTGAGTCAAACAGAGCTTGTATGGTGTGTACAGGTACAGCTGCCCATGCAGCTTCAACACGATACCACACTTCATTAAGAGAAGTGACTGGCGTATTGTGACGAGCCAGTCGCTCGGCTACCATTGACCAGACGTTTTCAGTTGGGGAGAGATCTGGAGAACGTGCTGGCCAGGGCAGCAGTCGAACATTTTCTGTATCCAGAAAGGCCCGTACAGGACCTGCAACATGCGACCAAGACGTGTAACCAATGGCACCCCATATGATCAGGCCAGGTGATACGCCAGTATGGCGATAACGAATACAAACTTCCAATATGTGTTCACCTCGATGTCGCCAAACACAGATTCGACCACCACGATACTGTAAACAGAACCTGGCTTCATCAGGAAGAATGCCGTTTTCCATTCGTGCATCCAGGTTCGTCGTTGAGTACACCATCGCAGGCGCTCCTGTCTGTGATGAATCGTCAAGGTTAACCGCAGCCATGGTCTCCGAGCTGATAGTCCATGCTGCTGCAAACGTCGTCGAACTGTTCGTGTAAATGGTGGTTTCTTGTAAACGTCCCCATCTGTTGACTTATGGATCGAGACGTGGCTGCACGATCCGTTACAGCAATGCGGATAAGATGCCTGTCATCTCGACTGCTATTGATACGAGGACGTTGGGATCCAGCACGGCGTGTCGTACTACCCTCCTGAACCCACCGATTCCATATTCTGCTAACAGTCATTCGATCTCGACCAACGCAATGTCGCGATACGATAAACCGCAATGGCGATAGGCTACAATCCGACCTTTATCAAAGTCGGAAACGTGATGGTACGCATTTCTCCTCCTTACACGAGGCAGCACAACAACGTTTCACCAGACAACGCCGGTCAACTGATGTTTGTGTATGAGAAATCGACTGGAAACTTTCCTCATGTCAGCGCATTGTAGGTGTCGCCACTGGCGCCAACCTTGTGTGAATGCTCTGAAAAGCTAATCATTTACATATCAAAGCATCTTCTTCCTATCGGTTAAATATCGCGTCTGCTGCACGTCGTCTTCGTGGTGTAGCAATTTTAATGGCCAGTAGTGTATTTATTTTTAGTTTGTTGTGCATTTATTGGTAGCCAGAGGCAACTAATGGGTTGGTTGTGGAGATGCGTTGGTGAATGTAGTGTACGATGCTCTGGAAGGATCGAAGATAGAATCAACGTTATGCCATAGTCGCTTTCAGAGTAGAAAATCACGACATCAGATTTACTGCGGGTCTCAGAAATTCGTGGGCATTTATGAATTAAAGAATTTATGATAAGTGTCTGTGATGCGGAAAAATGCTTAGCAACATCTCGTTGGCATAGCAGACAGTGTGGTGTTTAGTTTGTACATGACTATCGGCAGACTCGGTATTTCTATGACTGTTGAAGTTTATGGTCGCATAGTTGTATCTTATGGGTGCGACCAAGTGTCTACTCAAGGAAAGGGTCGGCACAGAAGACTGAATTGAGGGGGAAGAAGTAGAGGTCGGTGGTAAGGGGTCGAGGAAATGAGATGGTTGTCAGTTGAGTGATATGAAACCTTAGTTACGCTGTCCAGGATTTGTATAATGATCCCTTGAGTACTGATTATGTTTCAGGTGGAGTCTGGTATTATTCTGTGTCATATTGTGTAGTGAATTAAAATATGAGACACGAGGTATTTTGTAACATTTCTTATATTGTGTTTATGTGACATTAAAAATGTCCGTTGATGTATGTAGAATCGGTTTACTATACTCTGTAAAATACAAATAATACTGTTTACATGCAGGAAAACCAACATACGTATCGTTATCTCATATCAATCAGTTATTAGCAGTATTTCAACCACATTCTTTGCTTGTACTCAAAGAGTCCTCATAGCTATACATGTCAGTTAGTTGCGGAATCAATGGATTACTATCCGCAGATAACTGAAATTCCATCACAAATCGTGACCTCTACTGCAATCGAAAATGCCTCTAAGCTGATTGCTGAAAGTTTGGTAGTAAAAGTCAGACTCGCAACTGAAGCTTGCCTGTCTCACAAGGAACACCTTAGATGCGAGGTCTTTAGTTACGCTCATTTCAAAGTGTTGTGTTAACTGGAAAAATATTAGCAGCTAATGACTCACCATGTACATCACGAGGCAGCAGTCGAACATTTTCTGTATCCAGAAAGGCCCGAACATAACCTGAAACATGTGGTCGTGCATTATCCCATTATGTAGAGTTTCACAGGGATCGACTGAAGCGTAGAGCCACGGGTGGTAACTCATCTGAAATGTAACGTCCACTGTTCAAAGTATCGTCAATGCGAACAAGAGGTGACCGAGACGTGTTACCAATGGTATCCCATACCATCACCCTCAGTGACACGCCAGTATGGCGATGACGAATACAGGCGTCCCATGTGCGTTCACCGCGATGTCGCCAAACATGGATGCGGCCATCATGATGCTGTTGTTAACAGAACTTGGATTCATCCGAAAAAATTATGTTTTGCCATTCGTGCACCCAGGTTCGTCGTTGAGTACACCATCGCAGGCTCTCCTGTCTGTGAATAAGCGTCAAGGGTAACCGCAGCCATGGTCTCCGAGCTGATAATCCATGCTGCTGCAAACGTCGTCGAACTGTTCGTGCAGATGGTTGTTGTCTTGCAAACGTCCCCATCTGTTGACTCAGGGATCGAGACGTGGCTGCACGATCCTTTACATCCATGCGGATAAGATGCCTGTCATCTCGACTGTTAGTGATACGAGCCCGTTGGGATCCAGGAGGGCGTTCCGGAATACCGTCTTGAACCCACCGATTCCATATTCTGCTAACAGCCATTGGATGTCGACCAACGCGAGCGGCAATGTCGCGATACGATAAACAGAAATCGATATAGGCGACAATCCGACCTTTATCAAAGTCGGAAACGTGATGGTACGCATTTCTCCTACTTACACGAGGCATCACGACAACGTTTCACCAGGCAACGCCGGTCAACTGCTGTTTGTGTATGAGAAATCGGTTGGAAACGTTCCTCATGTTAGCACGTTCTAGGTATCGCCACCGGCGCCAACCTTGTGTGAATCCTGTGAAAGCTAATCATTTGCATATCACAAAATCCTCTTCCTGTCGGTTAAATTTCGCGTCTGTAGCACGTCACCTTCGTGGTGTAGCAAATTAAATTGCCAGTAGTGTAGTTGTGTTACTCCTATTTTCCCGCCCTTGCTTGGTATGACGTAAATATTCCCTATTGCCGTTGCAAGATCACGCACACGAGAAAGAACCGTAGGGAACGAAGCACCTTTAAGTTCTTGCAACATAATAAATAACTTCCCAACCAATTGGCCATTTAGATTAACAGTCGCGATAATTCTATACTAATTCGTTAAGACATTGATGTGATCAAGTGATCTTTATGCAGCTCATTTGACGACTGTAATTCCCAGTGCTCCTTTTATATGCATTTCCTCAAATCTCGATTGGTCGTAGCTTACAAATCCTTTACAGAGCGATGGGATAAATTTATTTCTCTCATCTACAAATTTTCGGGTGGATTCCGTAGTTTGCTGTGCATCGCCAAGTTGACGCTTTGTTTGAAATTTCGTTTATATTACGTCTTGCAGTTGAGTAGCACTGTCTGAAGTTATGCAGCCATGCGCTGCTTCTCTTGAATACACCGTAATCTATGTCGCGCACAATTTGATACGCAAAACGTAGTAGGCCACTACCATGTGAATTCTATCAAGCGTCCTTGAAACTCGCAAACACCAGTTTCTGTAACTAGTGCTACCCTTTCTCCCATGAATCTCCGCAGTTTTTCTTTTGCACGACACGGTCATACTGCCGCGGATTTATTTGAAATATATTCAGAATTATTTTTTAGTATTCTGCTTATGATCTTCCACGTACATATTTACGTACATTTTTCACCCTCTCCTTGGTCAACGATTATCCTTTACTACATTGCACTAGAGACAGGTTTTGGGGCTCCCTGTCCGACAAGGGTAAACTACACGGCTCAAAACGTGTTTCAACTGGGTTTCTTTTGTTAAGCAAGTATCGTCATCATTGTTCTCCTCTCGTACATTTTCCGCGCAGTTGAGCCTATACGATACCACACATTCCACTGACTCATCTTGCAGAAATGCTAATATTACATCTGCCACTTGTAACATTAGTATCTGTTTCGATAGCTTAAATAAACTTACATTCGATAATCTAACCATGCAGGTTCATAAAACTCATCTGTGTAAAAATTTCTTAGATCGTCTCTGAACAGTGACCACCTGATATTTCAAAGAATACCCTACGCGCCACGGCGCGGAATACGAATTGTTCATAAATGGTATCAATAGAAGTATTTTGTGTTTCTTATTTTTTGACGGCTGAAGAATTGTAATCCTCTTCTGTTATCACAATCGTGATGTTTTTTAAAGACTGCGGACGCGTATATGGCGTGGTCCGTAATCACTAATAAGTTGTTACAAAATATTACTATTGTTCAGTGCTATGTAAGAATTTATGAAATCGAAGATGTTAAAGGACTTTATTTAAGGAAACAGTCAGAAAGATAGAAAATTGAAATTGTACGGAACCTATTGTTAGCAATACTGATTAAGGTAATTAAATAAGTTATTGTGCTCTCAAATGCAGTAGTGCCGGCTTATTACTTAAAGTATTTCTCTGCTATCCATCTCTTATTAATAGCAACAGAAATAACGGTGTTTTTATAGTTTTCACGTGGCTACCAGGGCCGACTGCATGTCGGCACACGTCGTAAATGGTTCTGAGCACTATGGGACTTAACTACTGAGGTCATCAGTCCCCTAGGACTTAGAACTACTTAAATCTAACTAACCTAAGGACATCACACACATCCATGCCCGAGGCAGGATTTGAACCTGCGACCGTAGTGGTCTCGCGGTTCCAGACTCTAGCGCCTAGAACCGCTCGGTCACTCCGGCCTGCTCAAACGTCGTAGTTAAGGCAGAAGGCGCATTGCTGTTTACCTTGTTTGTCATTCAAATCCAACTTCTTTTAATGTGTGATGTAGTATAGCAAAGAAAATTTCCAGCTCTGGTCCCTTAGGTTCGTCTGTTCGTAGTTGCTGTCTCATATCCGGTCGTGATCGAACATGATCACGACACAAATAAATTAAGTGGCAATACGAACTCTGTTCTTAATCTGAGAACGCTACGCCTTCTGCAAATGATTTCAGGTGACGTATTAAGTATAACATACAGTACTTAAGTTTTTTGAAAAGTCTCTGCTCTCCCCGCCAAGAAGTGGTGCAAAACGCAACAGATTTGTGAATCTTCACAAGAGAATAATAATCTAATCAAAATATAATTTTTTTGAAAAAAAACCACCACACACTTCATTCTCACTCGGCGAATTCCTTGGGTTTCTTTCTGATGATATATCAACTTCGGCTGTTGTAGATATAATGCAATGTTTGCTTTGTTTGTCGTTGTCATTGTTCTGCTTCCACTAGCAATGTTGTGAGCTTCTGGTGTACTACGCTCCATAGCCTCATGTTGCGTTCACCATCGGATACCTCGAGTCCCGCCCCCTATTGCCATTAGCAGCAAATATCGTGGTTGCATGGTAGATAATACGTGGGACGTCGAAAGCCGTTAACATAATTGGCCTTTTGCGGTCTCGCACTCAAAGGGTAGCTTGTCAGATTTGCAATTGATGAAGACAAACCACCTGCAATTTCCTGTTAATCTAGGAATACTCTTCATGGAGGTCGCGATTCATTTTTCACACTGACATCAGAACACGAGAGGGAAAATGCCCTGGATTATGACATCAAACATTCTCAAAGGGTACAACATATCATACTTCTGCTTTTCCCTTTATTGGTTTGTTCCTTTAACCTCCTAGCCCCATATGTTCGTAACGGGGTACATGGTGCTTAGGGAGGAAATGGCCGTCGGTCAGTGGTAGAGACATTCCGTTGTTCAGTGTAATGGTTTTGAAATTGATGTAATCAGTACTATGTCATTTAAAAAGTTGAAACATTTACTTGCCTTTTAGATTTATTAAAACATTATTATCGCTGATGATATTAAAAATATACTGGCATCCATAAAAATTAACTAAAAAATAGGATGATTCATATACACTGAAGAGCCCAAAGAAACTGGCACACCTGCCTAATACCGTGTGAGGCCCCCCGCAAGCACGCGGAAGTGCCGCAATACGACGCGACATGCACTCGACTGAAGTAGTGCAGGAGGGAAGTGACACCATCAATCCTGCAGGGCTGTCCGTAAATCCGTAAGAGTTCGATGGGTTGGAGATCTCTTCTGAACAGCACGTTCCAAGCTATCCCAGATATGCTCGATAACGTTCATGTCTGCAGAGTTTGGTGGCCAGCGGAAGTGTTTTAACTCAGAAGAGTGTTCCTGGAGCCACTAAGTAGCAGTTCTGGTCGTGTGACTTGTCACATTGTCCTGCTGGAATTGTCCGAGTCCGTAGGATTGCACAATGGATATGAATGGACGCAGGTGATCAGACAGGATGCTTACGTACATGTCACGTACCTGACTCGTATCTAGACTTATCAGAGGCCCCATATCACTCCAACAGCACAGGTCCCACACCATTACAGACTATCCACCAGCTTTAACTGTCCCCTGCTGCCCATACCCGTACGTGACTAGCCGCTTAACAGTTGAAAATCTGACATTGTAGCAGCACCAACCAATATAACAAATGTGCCAGACACTTGTTGTCTTATATAGGCGTTGCCGACCGCAGCGCCGCATTATGCAGGTTTTCATATCTCTGTATTTGAATACGCATGCCCGTACCACTTTCTTTGGCGCTTCAGCGTAGGTGGAAGTCCTTAAATATAAGTATTGCTGTATAGTTGAAAATGGAAGTCTTGCACCACCGGAAAATAATAGTTAGGCGAGGGAAGTTAGAGGTCTTGTAGAGCAGGGTTCGCAAGTATTTTCTCCAACGGAACCCTTTGAGGATCCTGGTACTTTCATGGAATACCATGTTTACTTTGAAGGTTAATGAAATTTTTAAAAAAATTAGAAAAACTGTTTTTTTCTGCGATTGCTTAAATTTCAAACCATAGATAATGACTCAGAAATTATAGCAAATTTAAAAAAAATAATTACCTGAATTAAAATATCGAAAAAGGACGCCATGTCATTAATAGTCTTATGCGAAGCCCTTATTCGCTTCTCTCACAACACAGTTTGAGAAAACCTGATGCAGAGGGACAGGATGTGGGTAAACTGTCAAGACATCGCTCTCTTCTTTCATTTGCGCCTTGAAAATGAAGTTGTGTTCACCTTCTGAAAATTGGAGATTGTCGAGGATGTTAACCGACTGTATTCTCTTCAGTTATTTGAACATAACGTATGTAGTTCTGCACAGTGTGGCTGAACATATTAATTTTGAAGATATAGAAACTCCAGCAATGGAGGAAGACTGGGAGAAAAATTAGGCAGCTGCAGATGGTTGCAGAAGGCAGAACATGTCACACATGGCGTATAGTAAAGAAGGGACGGAATTAAAAGAACGAACTGAGCACGTTTGTTGTGCGTTGGGAGATAGTACTTATTACTACCCCTTTCACTCTTACATATATGACCAGTTTCAGTATGTAAAATAATCACAAATAGATACACGTAACCATAAGTTTCTTCTTTCTAGTTATCCGATGAACGCTCAAAACTGTAAGTATCAGTCGATGATAAGCACGATAGAGACATATGATATGCACAGGTATATGACAACCGCGAATAATTTAAAATTTATAGAACCCAGTACGCTATACTGAATGATGAAAGTTCTATTGATACGTAAATAACATGAGGTTCGCCATCGGGCAGTGCGGGATCCCCAATGTTCTCGATACTGCTGCGCGGTGTGGGATCCTTACCAGATAGGACTGACGGAGTACATCGAAAAAGTTCGAAGAAAGGCAGCACGTTTTGTATTATCGCGAAATATGGGAGAGAGTGTCACAGAAATGATATAGGATTTGGGCTGGAAATCATTAAAAGAAAGGCGTTTTTCGTTGTGACGGAATCTTCTCACGAAATTCCAATCACCAACTTTCTCCTCCGAATGCGAAAACATTTTATTGACACCGACCTACATAGGAAGGAACGATCACCACGATAAAATAAGGGAAATCAGAGGTCGTACGAAAAGATATGCGTGTTCATTCTTTCCGCACGCTAAACGAGATTGGAATAATAGAGAATTGTGAAGGTGGTTCGATGAACCCTCTGCCAGGCACTTAAATGTGATTTGCAGAGTATCCATGTAGATGTAGACGTAAATGGATATTCGTGAATGACATGCCGTAATAGTATCAAGCTGTTGAGTGACGATGCTCTTGCGAAAGAAAATTATAGTCGCTCGATGACTGTACTGAAGTATAGGACTTTGCGGACTAATAGGCAGCTCTCTTGAAATTTGGATAAATGCTTTGCAGTTTCCATCACAAAGAGACGAACAGTATCGTATCCAAGACCAAGATTAGTGGTAAATGTCTGAAAACGGTAAAAAGCTATAATACAGATGACAAAACTTTTGGAAACAGCATTGCACCTGTAAAGGTAATCGCATAGAAGTCAGTAATATTCCTGTAAGTCACTTGTATTCCAGCACTTCTCAAGCGCCGTTCAAGGGCTTAGAGTCTTTATCAGGTAGGATTGATTCTGGCTATCAAACGAAATTACAGGCCGTAAGAGGCATGTTTAGCCAATACAGAAGTGTAACAGAGGTGCTTAAAAGAAGGTGAGCTTTTCTTGCAAGGCCCTGTTGTATAATTTTAGACAACTGGTATCCTACGAAGAGTGTGTGGCATTCCATATGTCATGAGTGTAAGATAAGAGTAATTTGGGTGCATACGAAGACATGAATGTATACAGATAGAGTAGGATAGAAAATCGCTAACATTGATTCACATGCTCTATGGTAGTGATGTTGGCGAAACAGCATACATCAGAAATTCATAAATTACACAGATAAATAGAGAGAAAAGAAAATCTTATAGACACTGATGAAATTTATGTATAGTATTGATGAAGGAGTGTTACTGAGAAACATGGATTGGAATACCAGAAGTGGAAGTGTTCTGCTTATCTGCGACAACGTTTGGCGTCTTTAAGAGCCTAATGTTTGTAGATAATGAGGTAAATATAGGAAAGAACAATAGGCACTGAAAGGTATCATATGGACCATATGAAAAGTGAAAATGTGTAAGAGATTACTGATTAATCTCGGCGGAAATAAGGACTAACGTTATAACTTAATGATAATTTTAGCTATAGTCAATATGGTTATGGAAAATATACAACTTAATAGGAATTGTGACACTGATAAGCTGATAAATGTTTGTGTAGTGTAAGGAAATAAACAAATAGTCCAGGAGGTGTTCAGTATAAGTACGAAGCAGTAAACAGTGTGATGCCAAGACTGAGGAAATTGCCGTAAGTGCAAGAACGTTAGATAAAAAGAGGATCACGGTTAATTAATAAAATACTAGAGTAAAGGCATAAGCAGACAGTGTAAAGAGAAAACAACAAAATTATTGTCATATTAAATGACCCGGGAATACAGGAAAGTCATTAATACATTCAAGGGCAAAGCAAGAAGGGCTGTAATTTCATAGATGAAGTGCGTTGTCTCCGCTAAGTGTAAAGCGTTTAGTAGGATGAATAAACATGGGAGGAGAACCATTTCAAAGGCTAGCTTAAAGCGAGGAAGTGCGTAATTTTAATGAAGGAGTTGAACCAGAAATGCAATTTTGACTTCGTTATGGCAATGAAGAATTAAACAAGGCTGCAGGTGTCGGTGAGATAGCTTTTGGTTACCAACTTCAATTGTGTTTTAGAAATTGAAAACTATTTAACACGATCTTCAGACTCTGTAAAGTCAGGGGCAAACGCTCACACTTTCAAGTCAAGAATGCTTATTACAATCTGAACGGAATTTTAAGGAAATAAATTTGGGAACTGTCACATTTCGTCCTAAAATTTTATTACATTAACAACCGAAAAAACAGAAAGATAAATTATTTAAAGAAATAATATGGCAACACTATTAGAAGAGATAAACATTTAATGTTCTGTACTGACATTGCAGAAAGTATTACACAGAATATACAAATGACGCTGCACTAGATTCTGGTTTCAAATAGGTTTAATTAATATAATCATAATGATATCGAATGCTGAAAAGAGTAGAAGAATCAAATTTAGCGAAAACGGGGAAAGACTTCTTGGAAATAGGATCACACCGGATAGCCAGAAGAAAGAACAGATCACGGTTAAATTGACAGAAATTGCAACTGTTGTTCAATAACAGAAATTTGCTAGTACCAAATAGTAATCGATATTGCAGAAGAAGTGAGTCTGTATATTTAGAGCATGGCACTATGAGGAATTAAATGTAAACTAGAAACAAATGATCGAACAGTCCCGGGTGTACTGCCGATCCATAGAGTCCAACGGGCACAAAATTTCGGCTGTCAGACATGTCGCCAAGGTCAGGTGCAATGACGAACTGGGCTCATGAGGGCAGGCGAGCGTCTTAAATTCTCTCCCCTCGAGGGGCGTTCTCTCCGCGGTCAGCGGTCGCTGAGACGCTGGCGTCGGCGTCTGTGGTGGCGTCGTTGTAATTTCCTCGTCCGCCCTAGTCGCCCGTTCGTTTCCTTTGCTGAGCGTCTTTTTAATTACACTCAATGCTGGTTCCCATGCCCTGCTGCGGTTGTAGCCGCAATCTCGGTTGATGAGTCCGTCCCTGGTACGAATTTCGATAGCGTTCTAACGACGCTGTCCCAATATTTAGATGTCTGTGCCAAGACCCTGATAAATTGGTAGTCCATTTCGTGATTTTCGGACAAACAGTGCTCTGCGATCGCCGACTTGTTGCGGTACCCAAGTCGAGTGCGCCTCTGATGTTCTCGGCAACGATCTTCGATAGTGCGCACTGTTTGTCCAATATAAGTCTTCCCACATTGACACGGAGTCTGGTATATGCCGGCCTTCCGCAAACCAAGACCATCTTTGGCACTTCGCAATAATGCTCATGTTTTATTTGGTGGGCAAAAGACTTTTTCTACTCGGTGTTTCCTCAATATTCGTCCTATTTCCCGACAGTGTTCCAATATACGGTATATAGGCGGTGGCTATCTCTTTCTCCGTGACTTCTTCCGCCTCCACACGCTGTACTGTAGAAGTGGGGCGGAGAGCGCGTCTGATCAGCCATTCCGAGTACCCGTTTTTCCGGAATACAGTTTTGAGGTGTTCCAGCTGAAACCTTCCCGTCTCCTCTATATGTCTTTTGTTACTCAATCTTCCCTTCTACAAAAACCTTCCCTTAGGATTTCTGTCTCTTGCTTTGTAATAACAAATGAAATCTTCCCTTTGAAACTAATTATCTTTTTCAATCTTCGCAAACAAATTCAAATGCTGCTTATTAAAAGTGATTTTCTGATTACTTCGACGAAACGTGGAGTGTGTCGTCGTTGTGGCCCTCAGTCGTTACCTGCAATAACCCAAAACTGTTCCTTACCTTTTTTACTGTTACTGGATCGCCATCTGACTGCCACATCGAACGGCGACATGAATATACTTACTCTGGTTTACTATATTCTATTAGCTGCTGGTGGACTGTCATAATAAGTGGCTGTATTGTAAGGTGTCAGGCAAATCCAACACCTTCCATGAAAACACTAACATGATAAGCAAATCCAGTAGTATGTCACATAGCTCCGAATAAATCGTGGCATTAAATTAACCAAAGTAATACAAGTAACGAGTGAGCAAATGGAATGCCACAGAGTAACACAAGAATGCCTAAAGCATGTCGTACCTTCCCACCGTGAGGCAGACGCAGTTCCGAGGGGAGAAACGAGGACAGAAGCCGAGAGCAGAACCGTGTTAAGCTAGAAGGCCCTACGATAACGGACGGAGTGGACACCCACGCCCTCAGCCTACCTGTACGACTACACAACCCGCAAGTTTTAGCGTGAGGCTTTTTCGCGTCTCAGGTACGTCAAGGACAACACCCAGCCCATGTTAAAAGATAGAGCCCTCCAGAAAAGCAGTATAGATCTTACGATAACACGAAAAGGGCCACTACCACCCGCAAGTTTTAGCGTGAGCCTTTTCGCGTGTCTGTTACATTAGGATCACTCCCCAGCCCATGTTAAAAGATAGAGCCCTCCAGAAGAGCAGTATAGATCTTACGATAACGCTAAAAGGACCACACTAGCTGCAGGTTTTAGCGTGAGACTTTTTAGCGTCTCTGTTACGTTGCAAACTTTAAAAACATTGCCCCACCACGAAAAGTAAACGTTTCTCATTGGATAGACAGAATTTTTGTAGGCGGAGCTTAAGGTTAACATTGAGACCCTGATTGGTCAGATGAAAACATAGTCAGATAGTTTTTTTAAATCTACTTCGGTAAATTGTAGTAAGGAGAAGTTAGGAGAGTTGGTTCCGAGACGGCGAGCTGGTGGCTGCTGCGCCGGCCGCTGCCGCCCTGACGCTGCTTAAACGCCGACAAGGTAATGAACGCACGCGATGCCGCATAAGGCTTCACTCAGAACTGTAGAAGTCTCATCTGTTACACCCCCTTTTTGCGTAATACTAGTGTCGATCGTTAATTAAAACACATGGTGTTCGCATTTTCCACTTGAAGTAAAGATCTGAAACGCGATGATTTTTCTTTTATATAGTTATTGAGAAGCCACATCAGCCACTGTAATTTATGACAAGTTATATAAGTAATTAAATATAATTGAGAGTCACTGTAGACCATTTTGATAGTTTTTTCTTTTGTGAAACTTAAATTTATAGATGTGATATGGCATAGGTCATCCTTCGATCGATTGTAGAACTTGGAAACCCATTCAGGGAATATTCGTTCACATTTTTGTTGAACTCAGTTGGTTTCTACCATCCTGTATTAAAACATTTCCTTTTATCAATAGTGCAATTTATAAACGATGTTTTGTGAGTAGAATAAAATTTCCAGTGGTAAACTTAACTGCTTTTTCGACGTTATTTTACCAGCTAACTAAAAATAGGAAAGCCTTGAACCCTTTCCACTATATTTAGTTAGTATTAAGATTCTTTTACAGGAAGTGCAGTGGAGCTGACGCTGAGATCATTTAGTATTTGGTTATATCATCGGTAGTCTCACTGAACTCTTCTGAATTCTACATGTCATGTGTGGTCTGGCGTCTCCTTACCAGCAACAGGTCCCAGGTTCAAACTAGTTAATTCCCTAAAAAACAGGCTCAGAGCGTCGTTGCGCGAAAGTGGTAGGGAGACACAATAGAGAACAAACAGACACCACCATGATTGTTTAGAGTATTTATTACCAAAGCTGACGTTATTCTTTAGTAGCAAAGCTGACGTCCAGGAATAATTATCTTCCTTCTGCTTCGGTCCCCATAGAGAATTTGATGTGCGGATGTATTGAGTTCAGGTGTTTAAGGTAGTCTAGGAGCTTGTACCTTCCATGGGGCCAGATCACGAACGTGTCATCCACATAAGGTAGAAAACAAGAAGGCTTCCATTTGGATGACGCCAAAGCTTCTTCCTCGAAGTACTCCATATACAGGGTGGTACACTGATAGAGACCGGGCTAAATATCTCACGAAATAAGCATCAAGCGAAAAAACTACAAAGAACGAAAATAGTCTAGCTTGTAGGGGGAAACCAGATGGCGCTATGGTTAGCCTGCTAGATCACGCTGCCATAGGTCAAACAGATATCAACTGCGTTTTTTAAAAAATAGGAACCCCCATTTTATTACATATTCACGTAGTTCGTAAAGAAATATGAATGTTTTAGTTGGATCACTTTTTTCGCTTTGTGATAGATGGCGCTGTAAAAGTCACGAACGTATATGTACGTGGTATCACTTAATATTCCGTCATTGCGGACGGTATTTGCTTCGTGATAAATTACCCGTGTTAAATTGGACCGTTTACCAATTGCGGAAAGGTCGATATCGTATTGATGTATGGCTATTGTGATCAAAATGCCCAACGGGCGTGTACTATGTATGTTGCTCGGTATCCTGGACGATATCATCCAAGTCCGGACCGTTCACCGGATAGTTACGTTATTTAAGGAAACAGGAAGTGTTCAGCCACATGTGAAACGTCAACCACGACCTGCAACAAATGATGATGCACAAGTAGGTGTTTCAGCTGCTGTCGCGGTTAATCCACACATCAGTAGCAGAAAAATTGCGCGAAAATCGGGAATCTCAAAAACGTCGGTCTTGAGAATGGTCCATCAACATCGATTGCACCCGTACCATATTTCTATGCACCAGGAATTGCATGGCGATGACTTTGAACGTCGTGTACAGTTCTGGCACTGGGCAAAGAGAAATTACGGGACGATGTCAGATATTTGCACGCGTTCTATTTAGCGACGAGGCGTCATTCACCAACGGCGGTAATGTAAAACGGCATAATATGCTCTATTGGGCAACGGAAAATCCACGATGACTGCG
This sequence comes from Schistocerca gregaria, assembly GCF_023897955.1. Classification (NCBI taxonomy): domain Eukaryota; kingdom Metazoa; phylum Arthropoda; class Insecta; order Orthoptera; family Acrididae; genus Schistocerca; species Schistocerca gregaria. The sequence goes on from NC_064921.1 coordinate 142,936,893, forward strand.
ACAAGTGGAACATCGGCGACCTTGACGGGTTAATGTATGGTGCGGCATTATGGGAGGAAGGATAATTGGCCCCCATTTTATCGATGGCAATCTAAATGGTGCAATGTATGCTGATTTCCTACGTAATGTTCTACCGATGTTACTACAAGATGTTTCACTTTCATTACAGAATGGCGATGTACTTATAACATGATGGATGTCCGGCACATAGCTCACATGCGGTTGACGCGGTATTGAATAGCATATTTCATGACATGTGGATTGGTCGTCGAAGCACCATACCATGGCCCGCACGTTCACTGGATCTGACGTCCCCGGATTTCTTTCTGTGGTGATAGTTGAAGAATATTTGCTATCGTGATCCACCGACAACGCCTGACAACATGCGTCAGCGAATTGTCAATGCATGTGCGAACATTACGGAAGGCGAACTACTCCTTGTTGAGAGGAATGTAGTTACACGTATTGCCAAATGCAGTGAGGCCGACGGACATCATTTTGAACATTTATTGCATTAATTTGGTATTTACAGGTAATAGCGCCATCTGGTTTCCTCCTTCAAGCTAGATAAGTTTCGATCTCTGTAGGTTTTTCGTTTGACCCTTGTTTCGGGAGGTATGTAGGCCGGTCACGGCCAGTGGACCACCCTGTAGAAATTCGCGACCACAGGCGAGAGTGGGCTCCCAATTGCGACGCCTTCTGTTTGTTCATAGTATTCTCCAAAAGAGACAAAATACGTGGAGGTCAGAACGTGCTTGAAAAGATCTGTCATCTTCCCATCAAATTTCTGTGCAATAAGCTTAACTGACTCTCGAAGAGGCACCATGGTGAATAATGAAACAACGTCATAACTCACCAGGATAACTGAGGCTTTGTACTTGAAGTTGTCGAGACGTTTTACGAAATACACAGAATAGCGAACGTGGTGAGGGCATTTACCCACGTAAGGACTGACACCCTCTGCTAAATCTGCGTTCTTCAGAAGAGCTCTATTCTTGTACTCCACCTTCTTGGTGGGGTCAGTGTTGATCTTCCTGTAAGATTCGTCATTTAGCAGGCTCTGCATAGTCTCAGTGTAGTCCTTATGGGAAATAGCAACCGTAGCATTGCCTTTGTCAGCCAGTAAGACAATAATTTTATGGCTGTGTCTTAGGTCTCGAATGGCTGCCATCTCCTTGCTGGTATTATTCGACTTGATCGGTTTAGTTATCGTCAGAGCACAACACGTTTCCCAGCGTAATTCAGCTGCTTCAGGTGGTAGTCGCGCAGCAACCTGTTCAACTGCACTGACGATTTCAGCTACCGTCGCAAACCTAGCTGTGGGAGCAAAATTTAGTCCCTTCTTCAGAGCAGAAACTGCAACCCCTAGTGATCTCAATGTCCGTGAGATCGTCTTGAGTGGGGCCTCCAGCGATGGTTTGTCAGAGAGAGGATATCTGATATCCCGAAGTCTTCCTGCGTGCAGACTCGGCGGTCACCCAGGTAACTCCAACAGTCCATACCCAGGCCCAGGAATTAAAATGATTGGCTAATTGTAGATGTAGTTTAAGTACACTACTGGCCATTAAAATTGCTACACCACGAAGGTGACGTGCTACAGAAGCGAAATTTAAGGGACAGGAAAAAAATGCTGTGAAATGCAAATGATTAGCTTTTCGGAGCATTCACACAAGGTTGGCACCGATGGCAACACCTACAACGTGCTGACATGAGGAAAGTTTCCAACCGATTTCTCATACACAAACAGCAGTTGACCGGCTTTGCCTGGTGAAACATTGTTGTGATGCCTCGTGTAAGAAGGAGAAGCGCGTACCATCAAGTTTACGACATTGATAAAGAACGGATTGTAGCCTATCGCAATTACGGTTTATCGTATAGCGGCAGTGCTGCTCGCATTGGTCGAGATCCAATGACTGTTAGCAGAATATGGAATCGGTAGGTTCAGGAGGGTAATACGGAACGCCGTTCTGGATCCCAACGGCCTCGTAACACTAGCAGTCGAGATTACAGGCATCTTATCCGCATGGCTGTAACGGATCGTGCAGCCACGTCTCGATCTATAAGTCAACAGATGGGGACGTTTACAAGAAACCACCATTTACACGAACAGTTCGACGACGTTTGCAGCAGCATGGACTATCAGCTCGGAGACCATGGCTGCGGTTACCCTTGACGCTGCATCACAGACAGCAGCGCCTTTGATGGTGTACTCAACGACGAACCTGGGTGCACGAATGGCAAAGCGTAATTTTTCGGATGAATCCAGGTTCTGTTTACAGCATGATGATGGTCGCATCGGTATTTGGGGACACCGCGGTGAACGCACGTTGGAAGCCTGTATTCGTCATCGCCATACTGGCGTATCACCCGGGGTGATGGTATGGGGTGCCATTTGTTACACGTCTCGGTCACCTCTTGTTCGCATTGACGGCACTTTGAACAGTGGACGTTACATTTCCGATGTGTTACGACCCGTGGCTCTACCCTTCAATCGATCCCTGCAAAACCCTATATTTCAGCAGAATAATGCACGACCGCATGTTGCAGGTCCTGTACGGACCATTCTGGATGCAGTAAATGTTCGACTGCTGCCCTGGCCAGCACATACTCCAAATCTCTCACCAATTGTTAACGTCTGGTCAATGGTCGCCAAGCAACTGGCTCGTCGCAATACGCCAGTCACTACTCTGCGGGATCGTGTTGAAGCTGCATGGGCAGCTGGACCTGTACACGCCATCCAAGCTCTGTTTGACTCAATGCCCAGGCGTATCAAGGCCGTTATTACGGCCAGAGGTGGTTGTTCTGGGTACTGAGGATCTATGCACCCAAATTGCGTGAAAATGTTATCTCATGTCAGTTCTAGTATAATATATTTGTCCAGTGAATACCCGTTTATCATCTGCATTCTTCTTGGTGTAGCAATTTTAATTCACAGTAGTGTAGTTACTGGGAGTTGTACTCAAGGCTGCATATGGTAAAGTCTACCAGATTAAATGCTATGACAACTGACGACAAGGTGGCAGATATTACTATTAGGTACAATAAGTGTTTCACATAATTATTTACATTGGTGTCATGTTTTACTTGTTATTTTATACCATCTTGTCATTAAGAGCAAACAGTTCAAAGTACATGCGGTGTTTCCGTGAGAGCGTGCGGACTTTCTTATTTACATTAGTTACAGCTAACTGCAAATACCATCATTGACATCATGAGCGTACCATTTGTACTGTATCTTACAAAATGTGCTGAAAGTGACGGCCATCAATTCATGTTATCTTCACATCCTCTTACGGGCAGCCAAGGTTACGTTCTCCAACAACTCATCAAGAACTCTTTGCAAAAATATCAGTAAACGTGGCCATTCAGAAGGCCAGGTAGAAGATATGGCCCAATGAGATTGCGCCTAAAAAGCAGGCCCAGATATCCATAGCAAAACGTACTTGATGGTGTCACGCTACTATAGCCTGAGGGTTTTCCTCACACCACACATAGTTATTCCTGCTGTTCGAACTCTCGTCACGATCAAATGGGGTCTCGTCAGTAAGTAGCTCGATTTGGAGGAAATCTGGACGTCGAACCGTTGTTGGAGCAACCATTGCCACAATACGACCCTTGGTGCAAAGTCAGTCACAAGCGTTGCATGGAACCGTTGTGGGTGATATGGGTGTGACTGTTGTTCTTGGAGTACTCTCCACACTCTAGTATGCGCTGTCGCCCATCTCACGTGCAGTACGACGAGTACTTGTAGTAGCTTCAACACGTTCCAGCACATCTTCAAATGGTTCAAATCATTCTGAGCACTATGGGACTTAACATCTGAGGTCATCAGTCCACAAGACTTAGAACTACTTAAACATAACTAACCTAAGGACATCACACACATCCATACGCGAGGCAGGATTCCAACCTGCGACGGTAGCAGCAACGCGGTTCCGGACTGAAGCGCCTATGACCGCTTGGCCACAGCGGCCGGCAACACTTCTTCTACAAAATCGTATGTGCGAGTGGTCCTCATGATGCTGAGATCCTCGTTTCTTCTTTCTAGTTAACCAGTATTTCGCATTAGTCGATCGAGAGATATAAAGACTGGTGGTAGCGGATAATGGCTGTGCATGGCAGTGAGTTCTGCGAAACCGTATCGATACTGCTCCATCATACGGTACCCTACGTCTCTGAATAACACTGAATAATGAATGCGCCTGTCGTTGATTCAAAACCAAGTTCTGTAACAACAAGTAAGTAAACAAAACCTGCATCATGACTTCTTAGTAATCAGGTTCGTCGTCCTTGTTGACTTGCAGGAAAATAGACACCAAGCACGTTTAAACTTGTAAGCATGTTAGCTCTAAATAAACTGTAAAACAGTAATGCTGGACAAAGCAGTAGACAAGTTTACTCCCGTACCTCCTTAAGCCTGCTTCTCCGACTCCAGGTACACCAACCTCAAAATTTTCAGTGGAGAGTTTTCTGGGTCCTGTTATATTTTTACACGATCCTACGGAGTCACCCTGTATAAGATGAGTTTACAACACATACAACGGTAACATGGACACAAATGTTGGAATCTCTAAATACACTACTGGCCATTAAAGTTGCTACACCACGAAGATGACGTGCTACAGACGCGAAATTTAACCAACAGGAAGAAGATGCTGTGATACGCAAATGATTAGCTTTTCAGAACATTCACACAATGATGGCGCCGGTGGCGACACCTACTACGTGCTGAAATGAGGAAAGTTGCCAAATTTCTCATACATAAACAGAAGTTGAGCGGCGTAGCATGGTGAAACGTTGTTTTGATGCCTCGTGTAAGGAGGAAAAATGCGTACCATCAGGTTTCCGACTTTGATAAGGGTCGGATTGTAGCCTATCGTGATTACGGTTTATCGTTTCGCGACATTGTTACTCTCGTTGGATGAGATCCAATGACTATTAGCAGAATATGAAATCGGTGGGTTCAGGAAGGTAATACGGAACGCCGTGCTGGAGCTAAACGGCCTCGTATCACTAGCAGTCGAGATGACACGCATTTTATCCGCATGGCTGTAACAGATCATGCAGCCACGTCCCGATCCCTGAGTCAACAGATGGGGACGTTTGCAAAACAACAACCACCTCCACGAACAGTTCGACGACGTTTGCAGCAGCATGGAGTAACAGCTCGGAGACCATGGCTGCGGTTACCCTTGACGCTGCATCACAGACAGGAGCACCTGCGATGGTATACTCAACGACGAACCTGGGTGCACGAATGGCAAAACGTCATTTTTGCGGATGAATCCTGGTTCGGTTTAAAGCATCATGGCGGTCGCATTCGTATTTGGCGACATGGCGGTGAACTCACATTGGAAGCGTATATTCGTCATCGCCATACTGGCGTATCACCTGGCGTGATGGCATAGGGTGCCATTGGTTACACGCCTCGGTCACCTCTTGTTTGCATTGACGGCACTTTGAACAGTGGACGTTACATTTCCGGTGTGTTACGACCCGTGGCTTTACCCTTCATTCGAACCCTGCGAACCCCTACATTTCAGCAGGATAATACACGACCGCATGTGCAGGTCCTGTACGGACCATTCTGGATACAAAAAATGTTCGACTGCTGCCCTGGCCAGCACATTCTCCAGATCTCTCACCAATTGAAAACGTCTGGTCAATGGTGGCCGAGCAACTGGCTCGTCACAATATGCCAGTCTCTACTCTTGATGAATTGTGTTATCGTGTTGAAGCTGCATTACGCCATCCAAACTCTGACTCAATGCCGATGCGTATCAAGGCCGTTATTACGGCCAGAGGTGGTTCTTCTGGGTAGTGATTTCTCAGGATCTATGCACCCAAATTGCGTGAAAATGTAATCACATACCAGTTCTAGTATAATATATTTGTCCAATGAATTCCCGTTTATCAGCTGCATTCCTTCTAGGTGTAGCAATTTTAATGTCCAGTAGTGTATGTTCAATGTGAAAAATTTCCTTACAGTCATATGACAGAATCTACACGTAGTTGATTCTTTTAATAGCGAATTTCTTCATTAAATGTCAGGATTTCATCCCTGTACTTTTCATTTCCAGGAGACTTCCGCAGTACACATCAGTCATCATCTTAAGTACGGACTTTTCCAGCAAGTGAGGTACGCACATCGCCCTACGCTAAGACTATTACGCAACAAGAGCGGCGCTTTGTTAAAACAGTGTGCCTGTTGCGCGCTTCCTGCAGACACGCTACTGCTGCTTTACGCAATACTGGCAACTAGTACATCACGCGGCAACTGGAAAAGTACTCTAAAGCCCAAGTACGCGGGATCGCACTATTCTTGTGGGCAAAAGGCCTAAATTGCTCACAGATACACCGTGAAGTTCTGGAAGTATGTGGACCACACGCAAGGTCGCGTCCAGCCTTGGTGAAACAGAGACAACAGCTTGGACACGGGCGACGCACATCGCAAAGTCAAAATCTTGCACAAATCCTATGTCCATCTTTTCGACAAGCTGAAACAACGTATTGCAGGAAAGAGATTTTCTAACGACGTGGATATCCATACCGGTTCTCGAATGGCTTCGTGACCAATCATCTTTGAGGAACTGAACGATTGTTAGAATGTTACCGTCATGATTTATAAAGACATGGTGACTATGTTGAAAACTAGTCTCATGTATCTCTGTCACTAATCAGTGTAGTGCACTATTCAATAAATGTTACTTTGCCTCCGATAGTAATGCGTAACTTTTTTGAAATCCCATCGTACCTTGGCAATATATTCAATAAGTGTGTCTATTGCATCTCAGAAAAAAACTCACCATAAGTATTCCAACTAATCAAATCGACTTATCCGTTTTATGTGCAGCATTTTCGACTTAAGCCGACTACTATGTGTACTGTTCCCTTTTTAGCGTTAAGGGCTCATATCCCATCCACAGGAAGGAATTGAGTGTTATGATTTGTACCATTTCTTTTCAAATTATAATTGCATAGAAATTCTTTCTCACATATGCTTTTCACAAGTAATCAAGAATTGCTGCATCTTTCTTCCTAATGGCATGAGTATAGCGTCAGATTTATCATACATAGTTGATCTCTGATAATTCAGTACCATACTGCTCATTTCGTTTATGATTTTAATGATGACGGAACACAGACCATCCTCAGTACAAATACGTCCAGTATCTTCGCTGCTGAAAACGGGGCAAACACCCTGTTTGCTTCACCAATTCTGAGGCCAATTTCGTTAGTTATTAACTGCCAAAAAACAAAGAATTTTATGACAACCTTTACTTTAGTTTATCTTGCTATTGAAAACGAAGCAAACACATTACTGTGCTTCACCAGTTATGAGCGTATTTTCATTGTTTATTGACTGCCAAAAAACAAGAAAATTTATGACAACACGTTACTTCAGTTTATTTATTCGATTGAATCACATATAACACGACCACATTAAAAATCTTCACAAAAATAGTATAAGTGGCGATCAAAACGTTTTCATTCGAAGGCAGCACAGAAAATATAATCAGGCAAAATCGCCACCCATTGAGACAAACGTGCCACCGACGCACCAAGGTGCAGATACCCGTTTGGTAAAATACCGTGTCCTGTTGCTTGAAGAAGTCCGTAACTGCCTGCTGCACATCCTCGTCTGACAGAAATCGTCCCTCCTTTATGACCTTTAAGTGCCCGAAGGCCTGATAATCGCATCGGAAGACAACAGTAGGGAGGGCATTCGATTCACTGCAATTTGAGTTGCCGCCACTTTTGCAATATGGGAGCGTTCGTTACTATCAAGCCTCACCACCCTGCACGGAACTTGTAGCACCATTCCACAACGGTGGTTTTCGACAGATATGCTGCCCCATCCACAATTTCGTTCTCTGAAGGATGTGTACCGGTGCTTCGAGGAAAATAATAACAGCATGTTGCTGTTTCTTGACGGCGCTCCTATGCGTCCAATCTGATAGTGCCCAAGAAGAACTATCCACCCATTCCCAAGATGCATCCGACAGCAGCGACGATAACTCCAAGTGCAAGAAAAGTAAATCCTTGGATATGAGATCCAGTTGTCTTCGAGTGAAGCGAATGCGCTCCTTGACCAAGGCGAAACTGGCACGCTTCTTGATGTTGTTGGCCGTTTTCGTATCAATAAAATGCACAAATCTAGCAAACTTAGGTATTACTCTTCCATCACGGCATCTCAGCAAAAAGGCGAGGGCACTCAGCAACTTGCCTTTTTTCTTACGAAGTTTATCAAACTTCTTCACAAGTTCCACCATCTTCTCCCCGTAGAGGTTTCTGATGTGACTACGAAGGCTTTCCCGACGTAATAATTGATAATATTCTTCTCGGGTATGCAGCCGGATCGTAACGTCTTCAAGACACAATATTTCCGCGGTCCAACTGGCCGCCATCTTCAGGTGAGAGTGCTGGTGCACGATCTCGCCAGAACTGACTTCCCAGCGCAAGCGGCGGCCTCTATATAGGCCGCAGAAGACCCACAACGCGTGCGCGAGAAGGTGCCGTAACCGCCCTCTAGCGCAGTAGACATACCCCGCCGCCAGTGATGGAAAGAGGTGAAATCGAGATATCGCTGTCAGAAATTTAAAAAAATAATGAAAATAAATTAAAATGTTATTCCGACGATAGAACCACAGACCGCTGTTTTTTAATGTCAGACAACACTGGGTTCCAAGTCTTACTTAAAAGAAAACCCTTGTCTCTATTAATAAGATTGTCAGATAACCGAATCTCTATGGATTCTTTTAAAATACAGTCCCAATAGCGAGATGCAGGGGCAACCATTTGTGTCTCCTCATATAGTATTCCGTGTCCCTCGGTGAGACAGTGTTCCGCCACTGCAGACTTCTCAGGTTGAAGCAGCCATTAAAGTACTGAAAAAGGACACAGGGATTGGCGTAAGCTGTATTAATCACATCTAAGCCTGAAAGTCAAACGTTTGTTCGCAGTATCAAAGGTCACTCCCTGAGAACATATTTCACTAGTCAAAGACAATCAAACTTCTTTCACAGTTTGCTACGTCACTCTGATCTGACCGAAATGAGCGAGATAGTGTACTCTCGATCGAAATCTGTAACGATGTCTTCTATACGTAAACTTTTTTACCGCCCGTGACGTCATTAATGTCAGTTTTCGTAGATAATAAGACTTGAATAACTTCACTAATACAAAATGTTACGAATGTTTATTCGCATTCCAATCAATCACTACAATAATTTTGTAATGTCTGCTTATCTGTCAAATATCACAATTCACACTATTTTACCAACTAACATATTCAAGGAAACGGATGAGACCATCTCTCCCGGCTCAAGGGCCGGACTTGGGCTCTTTCTCTGTCTCTCTCTCTCTCTCTCTCTCTCTCTCTCTCTCTCTCTCTCTCTCTGTGTGTGTGTGTGTGTGTGTGTGTGTGTGTGTGTGTGTGTGTGTGTGTGTGTTTGTACCCCAGCCTTCTAGAAGTTTCAGGGAGCTACGTTGACGCCTCCTGGTGGAAGTACTTCCGCCCACGTCATCAGCTTATGCCACGCTGTCTGCTTTCACTTCTGCTCACGATGTTGTTATTCCTCACCTCTCTTCAGAACAATGGAAAACATGGCTCTTGTGGTAGACTCTGCTTCTGCTGCTACGCTACTTTTGAAACTGGATTGTGCCCAAACCACTAACCAGAGCTAGATGCTGCCTGCGTCAACAAACTTATAATTGTTAGCTGCATGTTACCATACTTAAGAAATTCCTTTATAAATAATCTTAAACTTTTATGCAAATTCACATTCGAGGATGAACGTCTTCAGGAAAATAAAATATACGAGATTTTTGCAGAATTTCTGGATTCCTTACAAGGGAAACTTCCCAATATACCCTCCTCTGATTTAGTTAAGACGGCCCTGTGGATAGATTGTCTAAAACTGAACGCAGCTCAAGCATGAGAACGGGAAGAAGGTGTACTGACTGTGAAAAACAGGAGCAAAATACAAAGTGAATGGTCCAAAGTTAAGATATGCAACATTGAGCGTGTTGGCACACCCATGACGTGGTGGTTATGCGTTCATGGTGTTGCATTACAAAGCGGAAGATACGTGTACAATTTTTTTTTTTTTTTCACAAAATTTTGAACTTTGAACTGTCCGTCTGATCATTGCTGTATTAAAATTTATGTCGGTGTCGTGGTGTCTGTTTGCAAATGCTAGGTGTAAGAAACGGACCTACACCTATAACGGACGTTGATTTCGCACAATCTACCACAGCGCGGTTGTCTCGTATCGGACCTACAGCTTGCAGTGGGGTTCGAACCACTAGCAGGTTTGTATCCGAGATCTTGTGTGTTTTCACTGGTAATACCGTTATTACAAGCCGATGTGACTCCAGACGTACTTACCTCCTATTAATTTTACACAAGTACCACATGTTACGGCTCTTGCGTATCGTTTTAGGAGTTTTGACTCTTGAATTTCTTTGTTGTAACATAGTTCATACCCGTTTATTGGTTGCTATCTTTTCTGTGACAGTTCTATGCGACATCTCGTCTGCTCTCACTATTCATCACATTTACTTTCCATGGTGATATTTTCCTACCAAATTATTCATATTCTATAACATTCTATAGTATGACATTTGCTAATACCACAGAAAGAGAAAAGAATGACCAGACGGACAGTTCATCATTTTTGGAAAAATAAATGGTGCACGAGGGAGATCTGAGCATCGATCTCCAGCTTTGCAGACCAAGACGTTGAACAATAACCACCACGTCGTTGCTCTTCGAATTATATCGAAGATGCACGTCCTAAGCGTGGATTGTTCACTGTTTCTATTTAGCTTTTTTTTCACAATGCAGTTCACCTTCTTCCTGTTTTAATGCTTGATATGCATTCATTTTTGACGGGCTATCCATCGGGTAATTTTACCACTAGATCTGAGGGCAGTGCGATGGGGAGTTTCCTTTGTTAGTGCCCAGTGACTTGATAGAAAGTAATTCCATCAGATCATTATCCTGCTTCCCTTTTGTCTCTATGGCTACTAGACTGTGTCTTCCGGCACTCTGTATATTTGTCAGATGCGGAGCGTTATAACCTAATTCAACATATCCATTAATATCTGTGCACTGATTTACGTGAAAAGGATAAAAAAACAACACTCAACGTCTTTCTAGAACGAAAAAACTGCAGCTTTAAACTAGCGGAATGAAAGTCTTGCGGAATCTAGTGATACCAGGGACCCACCTCCTAGATACGTTCATTTGCTGCGGATCAACGCTGCTGCAGCCTGTTAAATGCTACCTGCCTTACCAAGTCTGTGCTCTCACTGTAGCTGCATTCCGAATGGTGCATAATTTCTTAATTAAAAGAAAGGCCTAGGAATAGACTGATTAGCCTGCAAATAAATACCCATTCCATCAGGTAAAAACAAAGTACATTTTCGACGCGCAGTTTCCTCCTATTGCGTTAAAAATTTAAATCAGAGATAAATGTGCCATGCTCCAAAATTCACGGCACTAGTCCTGAAGGTACTAATTAGAAGTAATATTCATCCCTCGTAAATTTGACTATCTCGCTACCTCAGTGTAATACAAAATAAAATATGCAGCTGCCATGCGGAACTTCATTAACGAAACGCCAATTTAGTTCCGATGCCGCTTAACACCGAAACTCACACGTTCTTATCTACTAAAAAAATTACACCCACAGTCGCTACTTATAGGGCCATCAACGATTATCTGCATCACTGCACATGTATACAGTAAATCGGAAAGTGTCACCCTACTTGCCAATATCTATTTGAGAGATGACATGATAATATGACATAAGCTTTGTTCATCTAATCTAACGACGTCTCAATCTGTAGTTATTGTCACAGTCAAAATTATAACTTTTAACAACCAATTATAGCATTTCCAGCCGTCCACGGTGGTCTCGCGGTTCTAGGCGCTCAGCCCGGAACCGCGCGACTGCTACGGTCGCAGGTGCGAATCGTGCCTCGGGCATGGATGTGTGCGATGTCCTTAGGTTAGTTAGGTTTATGTAGTTCTAAGTTCTAGAGGACTGATGACCACAGATGTTAAGTCCCATGGTGCTCAGAGCCATTTGAACCATTTATAGCATTTCCTATGTGACTGTTCATATTTATAATTCACAAACGGGAGTTTGCGAGGTGACGATCTATTCCAGGCCTTACCTCGCATGTTATCCGTCTTTGCATACGCAATTAGCATATAAAACTTTCATTCCTTCGTGTCTCTTTCTGATCACTCTATATTTACTGCCCGGTACTCGCAATTTTACCGATGTGACTCATAAATGATTAGGACTTTGTTGCTAGTAATGTAGGTGGATGATCTTACTGGATTCAGGTATCAAGCTCACTTCTGATCATATTCATATCTCTCTGTTCACATCTTGTTTCTTCACACGGAATTTCCTCTAACTATGGTATAGCAATTTCCAGACGCTGAGCGAAATGTCAGTCATACACGGTTTTCTTGGTACATGGGCTCCCGAGAGGATGATACTGTGATTAGTAGTGTTCCAGGTACTGTCCGCTGACCGTGTCTGGTCAACTGGATCCGAAGGCACTAAGGCAAGATTTGTGTACGATAACAACCGACACACACGGGTGGTCAGTTAACCCTCGTTAAGCCATCGACTGTTGATTTAATCCACAGTGAAAATGACTTATGTTTCCTTTTGTGGTGCTGTCTTGCTAAGCCTGAACCATTACCACACGTGCCCTCAGAAAATCTTCCCAGCACTCCTTCAATTGGAAGGAAAATTTACAGAATTTCTCCTCGTGGAGAATCGTGCCTTGGGAATCACGGCCCGGTCGCTATCGGTTAGTGAAGCTATAGTTTTCTTTGGTTGATGAAGGTTAAATTACATGTGGGAGACAGGAAACCAATTTCCAGGTCTGAAATTTGCAGTATGCTAAGGCCCTTTTGCTGAATGGACGCAGACAGGTTTTTTGCCAGTGCTGTTCCGAGCTCAGGAGGTCTAACTTGCCAGGGTGGTCACAGTGATGGCTAGTTAAGTGGATATGGTTGGAATGCGGCCATGTGTTAAGTCATTTCGGGGTTATACTGTAACCTTTTTACGATTTCGAGAGTATTCAACCACGTCGGTATCGACAATAAGTTCTTTTTTTTTTTTTTTTTTTTTTTTTAAGGCTTCACGCAATCAACCCGTTACAACCAGAAGCATACGCCATTAGCAGCTCCAATCGTCAGCGGTCGGCGCATCCACCTTTGGCTATGATCAGTGCAGCCACGGTAAGACTAAAAATATTTGCCTTCTCTCTCTCTCTCTTTCTCTCTCTCTCCCTCTCTCTTTTCTTCAGGCAACTTTTCACTCCTTAGAGATTTTCAATTGCGCACCACTCATGATTAAATGAACTGATGCTGTTACCAATTGTAGGTCCTGCGACTGTTCTAATTATTTTGCAGCTCTTCGGATTCCACATTTCGTTCAGTTATGTACTGTCTTGATGTCATGGTAAATTTATTCTGTTTCTACCACAATTGAAATTATTATTGGCGTGTCTAAAAATTTTTTCGTGGCCACTACTGCAATTGACTAATCCTGTTTAATGTTCATGGCAACCATCTGTATTTAATTGCTCAATATATAACTTGTTAAAGGAAGCCATAGTTCAATATCCCGAATTCCCTGGTCATAGGAAAGTGAATGAGGCAGCCTTATAGTCTCAGGCATTCAATTTCTGCAGTTATTATGCGCAACAGTCGGCATATCTGCGTAATTCGCATGCTTCTTGGGGTTTTACATTATCTCTCAGCATCAGGTCTGATGAATTAATATTATTTCATCATTTCCGAACCCATAGTGTATTCGCTGAGGCGGTGTCTGTGCTCACAGAACACCGACTTCTGGCATACCTAGCGACCCTGTTATTTCTTCAGTTTTGAATACTCAGTGACGCAAGATTCACGTCCCTGCCTCTCCTTATAATTTTGGGACTCGGTGACAAATAACTGGCGTTGCTGTCAATTTTCAGTTCGGAAGATTCCATGGCAAATACGTTCTTTTGATCAGAAGTCAGATTTTAAATTTTTTAAAACCAAATACACAAAGTGTGTTTCTATAACAGGTTACACACATGCTAATAACTTTTTAAAATTTTGAAGGACTTTTCTTGTTTAAATTTCAGCACGGTGCGATTTACTAATATATGTGCATTCTTTTTCAGCGTGTGGTTCTGTGGACACTGTTGCATACTTCAAACGTTGTTAGTATTAGGGCGTAAGTGTTTTCTTGATACCGTACATCACGAGATTAGATAGGTTCATCGTAGTCATAGCGAATGAGGACTGGACGCCAAAAAAGGCAACTAAGCACACTGGAAAATGTGACGACATTATATCACGTAGACAGGTATCAGGCGGTTGAAGAAGTAGCCATGGAGTTAAATAATGTGTAACGTCAAGGGAAAGTGGCGGTGATGTATTTGATTCCCCTGCTGGGTCAAGCGGAGGATCAATCAGCCACAATGGAGAACGATAGTGACGAAGAGTTTGACGCAGCGAAATTAGTAGGGACGTTAGATAGAAGGGGTAGAATACAGTGGAGAAGAACGTACACAGCCCACATAAGCTCAACTGAGCCAAGCAACAGGTCTACTCACATCTATAGTAGGATCTATACATGAAAAAGATGACTTTCAGTGTACAAAGTGAAACTAATTGGTCCCAGAGACCTTTTCCATTCTCAAGCGTCTACGGTGTATACATGCAAACTGAATCGTTGAATGAAAATTTGTACCAAGGTTATGATTCGAACTCGGGTGTCCTGATAGCTAAACCACTTCTGCTTTGCAGAACTTTATGGACTATGCTAGTACTCCTCCCTCCTCAACCCAAATTCCGATTCACGCCTCTTCTTGTCTGAGCTTGGGGAAATGCCAAGTTGTCTGAGGCGTCAATGAGAATTTGGACTGAGGAGGGACGCGTGCTAGAATAGATTGCCCAGTTATACAAGGCCACTGTGGCAGAATGGCGTAGTGGTTAGCGCATCTGCCCAGTGAACAGGAGACCCGAGTTCGAATCCCGAGAGTTGTTAAAATTCAAAGAAACGCAAGTGAATGTAAACACTGCCCGCAGAGAGAGAGAGAGAGAGAGAGAGAGAGGGAATTCAATCGCTACATGGCTCAGTAATCTGTGACGCAAGCGGGATGAGCGATGGACGACGCTGGTGCACCAGACCATAGCATTCGGTCTATTCTAGACTGGATGGCATATTAGGTACTGTTCAGAACCTGTCAGAGAGTGCTAACAGCAGTAGGCTGTCACGACCAGCGTGTGGCACACGTGTCGAGACGCATCCGGCATTCAATGAAGCCAATAAGGTCAGTGAAGGTATTTTGGAAGATAACTCGAATCTGGACCACAAAGCTTTTGTAGAGTAATTCTACCATTCCGTTTCGCCTACATGGCTGGTTAACTTCCAATTCGAACTTATTTGTAGTTTCCTCGAGGGGGGAAGCCTTGTTGAAAATGCAACCAGAGGCATAAAGCTGTCAAAAGTACAGTGAGTTTATGAGAAAGTTCCCCCTCGGCATACTGGTCGCAGGAGGTACAAGCCAGAGTCAAGGATAAAATTACAGAGTGCGTTCCGTAAGTAATGCGACCAATTTTTTTCTGACGCAACGGTACACCACAGCGTGTTGTAACCGGCTGGGATAAGTGGAGGAGAGTGTTAGCTTCAAAACGCTCTTTGTCTCATTCAGCTGCGAGCTGCGGAGAGTCAGGACGAGCGTTTCCGTCAACCCCGTTTTGGCACAAGGGATCATTCTGTAGAGCAATAGTACGCTTCCGAAATGTTTCCATTACTTCAGCATGCTTAAGGTTTTTAACATGGCTGTCAGTTAGCGACTGTTGTATAATACAAAATTTTGAAAAACAAAGCATTCAGTCGCGAACACAATTAATTTGTGACCTAGGTTCCGGTGTCACAAGGGACACCTTCTTCGGACAAAATTAAAATTAAATGTTAAAGCATAACGTACCAAAAAATACGAAAGCAACGGTCATACCTGACAGCGTCAGATAGAATTAAAATAAAATGCAACAGAGGTGCAAGCCACTAGGGGCTGCCATGTGTCCTCTGCTACACCCAACACAAAACGCAGCTTTCGTATTTTTTGGTACGTTATGCTGTAACATTTAATTTTAATTTTGTCTGAAGAAGGTTTACCTTGTGGCACCGAAACTTAGGTTACAAATGAATTGTGTTCGTGACTGAGGGCTGTGTTTTTCAAAATTTTGTACTTCAGCATGCCTTCCGGAATGTTTTCTTGTCCAAATCACAAGTTTTCCAATGGCAAAAGTCGTTCATGGACGGCCGAGAGGAGATCACTGACGAACCTCGCGATGGACGGTCATCAACCGCAAGAGTCGGCGAAAATGTGACGCGTGTGCGCGATTGTTTGAACTTTGACAGACGGCTAAGCCTTCATCTGATAGCACAAACCCTAAATATGTCAAAAACAATCGTTTTCCGCATTGTGACCGAAGATTTGAACATGAGAAAGGTGTGTGCCAAATTCGTCCCAAAAGTTTTGACCGACGAACGCAAGCACATGCGAGTGCTTCGGTGCCGAGAAATGTTGGAAATGTGTGAAAACGATCCTCATTTTTTAAACTCAGATATCACTGGTGATGAGTCATGGATTTTTGAGTACGACCTTGAGACAAAGGCAGAATTCAGAGTGGCACGCGCCATCGTCGTCTCATCCCAAGAAGGCATGCATGATCCAGTCCCGGTCCAAAGCCATGCTCATTGTCTTCTTTGACACCAGACGCATTGTCCACCACGAATTTTTACCTACCGGCACTACAGTCAACTCAGCTTCCTACTTGGAAGTGGTCAAAAGACTGAAAAGGAGGGTCTCGCGCTGCCCAAGCGACATCGAGGACACGTGGAAAGTTGACCACGACAACGCGCCGAGTCACAGCGCCTTCACTGTCAACGACTTCCTGGCCAGGACCAAGGCCCCACTGGTTCCCCAGCCTCCCTACAGTCCTGACCTGGCTCCCGCAGACATTTTTTTGTTTCCTCGGTTAAAAGCAGTCATCAAAGGAAAATATTGGGACACGATTGAAAGCATCCAGGCGCGTGTTACATCAGCGCTAAAGGACATTCCGGAGAAGGCATTCCAGGATGCCTTCCCTGCATAGAAAAACCGCCTCCAGAACTGTATCGACGCAAGAGGGTGCTATTTTGATAATATCTGATTATTTGTAGCTACGAATATATTCAATAAATGATTTGTTTTAATTTGGTCGCATTATTTGTGGAACGCACCTTATATGTCAGGGAGAACCTTCGCGAATTCTGGCACATGCAGTTCAGTAAGTTATTTCGAAAAGAAATCTCACAAAAATAAATTCCTAGACTCCCTTACATAATCCCTTACAGACTCCCTTATAGATCTTATCCGACTCTACTTTAATTAACTCTCGCAGTCGTACCAGCGGACAATGGTTGAGCGTTGTGGAGAGAATGAAGAGGCGTTCAAGAACTTACTACAATGTATTGAGTATTAATCGCATCTCCGGGAACAGCAACCTGGTCCGCACTAACGAATACAGGTTTCTTACATCACAATGCCAGTACACTCAGTGCAGGAGCAAGAGGCTGCGGTCATGGCCGATGCCGCCCTATCACAGGAAAAATTCTGACTAGCGCGACTAGAGAAACGGCGGTGCAAAGAACAGCGACAACCACAATCCTGAGGGCAACACTTTTCAGGGCAACAGTGAGAGACAGGAAGCCCACATAGTCCAGGTGTGATCACCTGATCCACAGCATAACCAACATCAGATACCTGGAAACACACAATGAATGGAGTCGTCCACAGGGCAGATCCCCAAAGACAAACCCGTGTAAAATAACCGCGAAATTGCCACATAAATCGACTACTTGTTCATTATGTCTTGTGTTTTTCATATGTGATTATATACGAGGCGTATTTCGAAAATTTGTTCTGATCGGTTGCGAAATGGAAACCACACTGAAAATACGATAAAGCTTTTCATAGATGTGTTGGGACAGTGTCTCTAGCATACCCGCTGATCGCGTCACGTCTATCTTTTCAGTTCAGAGGGCACAGTGAGCACGTAAAGATACCTAGAAAACAGTGTCTCCCGCCAAGTATGAGTGATCGGTTAGAGATTTCGCCTGATTTGCTGCAGCCCACACAACTGTCGTGCATTTCCTTCTTCATGACAGTTCCTGGCCGCTCACTTCAAAGGCATTGAGGACGCTCCTACAGCATTTTCGATGGGGAGTGTTTGGTCGCCCTCCATACATCCCGGACATTGCTCCCTCCGATTTTCATCTTCGCTGACATGAACCATTGCCTGTGAAGCCGACGTTTTGGCACAGACAACGAACTGCAGATCAGCGTAGAGAATCGGCGAGAAGTGCAGGCGGCTGCCTTCTATGACGAGGTTATTAGAAAGTTGGTACAACGCTACGACAAATATTTCAGATGGGGCGGCGACTATTTAGAGACGTAGCTGGAAGATTGGCTAACTATTACAAATAAAACAATTTTGATTTTCACTGCAGTTTCCATTTCGCCGCCGATCAGACATTACTTTCCGAATACGCCTCGTAGATTTTTAGCAGCGTGAATACCTAGTAGATTTTTTTTCCTTGTTGCGTAAGATACTCTTGTTGATTTTCTGTGCCATTTTTTCCTTGCCATTGCGGTAGTATACGTGTTTGTTAGTTGTGATAGGTTCTTCAGATTGGTCTTATAGATATACTTTTGACGTGCTGCGATCAGAGGCATGCTGGGAGGTACAGTTAATACACTCCTGGAAATTGAAATAAGAACACCGTGAATTCATTGTCCCAGGAAGGGGAAACTTTATTGACACATTCCTGGGGTCAGATACATCACATGATCACACTGACAGAACCACAGGCACATAGACACAGGCAACAGAGCATGCACAATGTCGGCACTAGTACAGTGTATATCCACATTTCGCAGCAATGCAGGCTGCTATTCTCCCATGGAGACGATCGTAGAAATGCTGGATGTAGTCCTGTGGAACGGCTTGCCATGCCATTTCCACCTGGCGCCTCAGTTGGACCATCGTTCGTGCTGGACGTGCAGACCGCGTGAGACGACGCTTCATCCAGTCCCAAACATGCTCAAGGCAGAAGCGACTGTCATCGCTGAAGACGACACGTCTCCATTCGTCCCTCCATTCACGCCTGTCGCGACACCACTGGAGGCGGGCTGCACGATGTTGGGGCGTGAGGGGAAGACGGTCTAACGGTGTGCGGGACCGCAGCCCAGCTTCATGGAGACGGTGAGGAATGGTCCTCGCCGATACTCCAGGAGCAACAGTGTCCCTAATTTGCTAGGAAGTGGCGGTGCGGTCCCCTAGGGCACTGCGTAGGATCCTACGGTCTTGGCGTGCATCCGTGCGTCGCTGCGGTCCGCTCCCAGGTCGACGGGCACGTGCACCTTCCGCCGACCACTGGCGACAACATCGATGTACTGTGGAGACCTCACGCCCCACGTGTTGAGCAATTCGGCGCTACGTCCACCTGGCCTCCCGCATGCCCACTATACGCCCTCGCTCAAAGTCCGTCAACTGCACATACGGTTCACGTCCACGCTGTCGCGGCATGCTACCAGTGTTAAAGACTGCGATGGAGCTCCGTATGCCACGGCAAACTGGCTGACACTGACGGCGGCGGTGCACAAATGCTGCGCAGCTAGCGCCATTCGACGGCCAACACCGCGGTTCCTGGTGTGTCCGCTGTGCCGTGCGTGTGATCATTGCTTGTACAGCCCTCTCGCAGTGTGCGGAGCAAGTATGGTGGGTCTGACACACCGGTGTCGATGTGTTCTTTTTTCCATTTCCAGGAGTGTAGTTCAAGATGTTCTTTGCACGCCTCAGCTCAGTTCAAATTTACTCTAGCTTACAGCCAATGGGGACCACTGGCTGGTCAAGCAGTACATAGCCTTCACATTGTAGATTGCCACCACTCTATCAGTTCCAAGTATTTCAAACCAGTACGCATGTGTGCACTGTTTTCAGTTGTTTCTGGTATTACTCATCCTTAACATCTTTACTGGATGTGTACACTCATCAGCCACAACATTATTACCACCAACCTACCATCCAAAATTCCCCATCCATTCAATATCAGCGTCACCTGGAGGGAAATAAGCGAGAGCAGATTGTGATGGCCCAGGAGCTTGGTACAATCATTTTGGAAACAACATGACTTGTCGGGTTTTCGAGGAGTGCTGTGGTGAATGTCTTCAACACGTGGCGTAACCAAGGTGAAACCACTTGCATACGTCATAAGAGTCGGCAGCCCCCTCCCCCACTACAGATGTCGGACTCGTAGGCTGGGCAGACTGGTAATAAAGGAGAGGCGGTGAACTGTAGTGAAACTAACTTCAGACTTTAGCGCTTGGCAACGCACTGAACACTCCTAACGATGGGCCTTCGCACCCGGCGAGCCATGCATGTGTCGATATTAACATCACAACGTCGGCAACTACGGATGGGCAGGTGACCATCGGCAATGGACGTTGGCACAGTGGCAGTGCGTTGCATGGTCTGATGAATCCCGATAACTTCTTCATCATGCCCATGGGAGAATTCGAATCCGTCGTCTTCCACGGCAGCATCACCTTGACGCCTGTACTACAGGCAGGAGACAAGCTGGCGCTGGCTCCATTATGCTCTGGGGAACATTCACGTGGCCATCCACGGGTCAAGTGGAGCTCGTCCAAGGCATCATGGCAGCCAGGGAGTATTGTACTCTGGTTTCAGACCACATGCACACCTTCACAATTATAATGTCAATGGTATTTTTTGAAAAAATAACACACTATGCCACAAGGCCAGGGGTTTGACGGAATGGTTCGAAGAACACAGTGGCGAGTTCCCAACCCTCAACTCTCCAGATCTGAACCTGCTCGAAAACATCTTTGATGTGATGCAATGTTATCGCCCCTATCCCCACAATTTATGGGAATTAGGTGAATTGTATGTGCATGTGTGATGCCAACTCCTCTATGGAACTACCGTGGCATCATTGTTTCTACGTCACAATGTGTGGTCGTTGTTATCCGTGCCAAAGTTGGACATGCTGGCTGTTGGGTAGGTGGTCATAGTGTTCTGGCTGATAAGTATAAACATGCAAACAGAGCCACAAGTTTATGAACAGTTCAAGAAGAAGACGAAAGGTGTCTTTTCAAAAATGGTTCAAATGGCTCTGAGCACTATGAGACATAACTTCTGAGGTCATCAGTCCCCTGGAACATAGAACTACTTAAACCTAACTAACCTAAGGAGATCACATACGTACATACAGAAAGCAGGATTCGAACCTGCGACCTTAGCGGTCACGCGGTTCCAGATTGTAACGCCTAGAACCGCTCGGCAGTGTCTTTTCACTTGCTCGAGAAGTATACTCGCAATTACTAGCACATTGTGAGATGCCCAACATTGTTTATAGGAAATGACATCTCCCTTGACAGACCAGAATAGCTTGGTTTACAGTTGTCACTCATCCTTATTTATAGATGATTTCTCATTGGGTAAAGATTTCTTGTAAGAACCCTCTCTGTACTCCGTCAAGTGCATTCTTTTTGTTCCGGATGACAGTAGAGAAGGAAAACGGTTGTTACATCAGATGGGCAGCAATGAAATGTCAATTTTCCTGATCAGATGCTATGTAAGCCTCGTAGAATGAGCAACAAAATCTATCTGAGCGTGTTTGGCCTGCATTTGTTGTTATTTTATCTTAGTAGATAGATGACTCGGCGCTGCAGTCGGCTTTTTCTGGTGTGTTCTCTCGGGAGTCGCCCATCACTGACGACACAGTCTTCTGAAGTGGCCTCACATACTGCCGTCTTTACTGTGCAGTCCTTGGCGGCGCGCGTCGTTGAGTGGCTGGATGGGTGAATGTGTTCATCTATCGCGTACCGCCAGTCGCCCTGGTGGAACAACAAGGCTTTACTTGGTTCCACAGAGCATAGATGTAAATAGATTCGCCTTTGGGGCGTGCGAAGTGTTTCAAGCTTCTCCCTCCCTCAGGGTAACCGCTACCACAACGTTGCCGACGCTCCACGCTACTCGTATCGCACTATACACGGGGAGCTAACTTTCATGTCATCAAATTTTTCTACAAAAAGTTGCTTTATGTACACTACTGGCCATTAAAATTGCTACACCACGAAGATGACGTGCTACAGATGCAAAATTTAACCGACAGAAAGAAGATGCTGTGATACGCAGCAGAGCATTCGCACAAGGTTGAAGTCGGTGGCGACACCTACTACGTGCTGACATGAGGAAAGTTTCCAACGGCTGAGTAGACCGGCGTTGCCTGGTGAAACGTTGTTGTGATGCCTCGTTAAGGAGGAGAAATGCGCACCATCACCTTTCCGACTTTGATAAAGATCGGATTGTAGCCTATCGCGATTGCAGTTTATCGTATCGCGACATTGCTAATCGAGTTAGTCCAGATCCAATGACTCTTAGCAGAATATGGAATCGATCGGTTCAGGAGGGTAATACGGAACGCCGTTCTGGATCCCAACGGCCTCGTAACACTAGCAGTCGAGATTACAGGCATCTTATCCGCATGGCTGTAACGGAACGTGCAGCCACGTCTCGATGCCTGAATCAGCAGATGGAGACGTTTGCATGACATCAATCATCTGCACGAAAAGCTTGACCACGTTTGTAGCAGCATGGACTATCAGCTCTGAGACCATGGCTGCGGTTACCCCTGGCGCTGCATCACAGACAGGAGCGCCTGCGATGGTGTACTCAATGACGAACCTGTGTGCACGAATGGCAAAACGTCATTTTTTCGGATAAATCCAGGTTCTGTTTACAGCATCATGGTGGTCGCATCAGTGTTTGGCGACATCGCGGTGAACGTACATTGGAAGCGTGTATTCATCATCATCATACTGGCGTATCACCCAGCGTGATGGTATGGGGTGCCACTGGTTACACGTCTCTGTGACTTCTTGTTCTCATTGACGGCATTTTGAACGTTGGACGTTATATTTCTGATGTGTTACGACCTGTGGCTCTACCCTTCATTCGATCCTTACGAAACCCTACATATCAGCAGGATAATGCACGACCGCATGTAGCAGGTCCTGTACGGGCCCTTCTGGATACAGGAAATGTTCGACTGCTGCCGTGACCAGCACATTCTCCAGATCTCTCACCAACTGAAAACGTCTGGTCAATGGTGGCCGAGCAACTGGCTCGTCACAATACGCCAGTCACTACTCTTGATGAACTGTGGTATCGTGTAGAAGCTTCATGGGCAATTGTACCTGTACGCGCCATCCAAGCTCTGTTTGGCTCAATGCCCAGGCGTATCAAGGCCGTTATTACGGCCAGAGGTGATTGTTCTGGGTACTGATTTCTCTGGATCTATGCAACCAAACTGCGTGAAAATGAAACCACTTGTCAGTTCTAGTGTAACATATGTGTCCAATGAATAACCGTTTATCATCTATATTTCTTCTTGGTGTAGCAATTTTAATGGCCAGTAGTGTAGATGAAGTAAAGCTACATCCATCTCCATAGTTAGTGTCTAAGCAAAAGTTTTTACTTTTTGCTTAAAAGAATAAAAACGGCTGTTTTGGAATTCGCGAGTGCTCTCAGCTGTACAGTTTTTTTCATTCGATTTAGAGAAAGCTATTTTTTAAGAATATATTATTTTTTCGTATCTTGTAGCCACACATTTCATCTTGATGGCCTGTAGTTATTGTGATACTTCACACTACTGTGCAGCACCGCACGTATTTTGAAAAACTTTGGAGTGACCCACGTAGTCGCTGGCCAGTTTACGTTAGGTGCGTGTTATGCCAACCATTACTGCATATGAATTGTAGCTAACTTATCGAAAATAATTTTAACGGTGGAAAGAGGGCTTAACTTCTTTCCATTCTGGAGACAATATGGGAGATACGACGTCCCCGACGAGGTTGGCACCAACGCGCAGCACGGATGGCTATTGCGGCCTGCTGTGTCTGCTGTTGAGCAGCCACGTGTTTCTCTTCTTTGTATGCTCCTGTTATAAACTGAAGCTGAAATTGAAATAAAAACTTTATCAAATGACAAAACTCTGGGAGTCATCAGCTCATGACGTAGACTGTGTGTTTTTTTAGTCTGTGCTCCCTGGTTTCAGGACTCATTGTTGCCAACATTACTGAATTTATTCGGTCATATTTGTGTAACTTGTTTACCTTAAAATTTCTATTTTTCAGGAAACGACGCTGCCCATATTGTGGTATTTATTCAGCCATTTACGTACACTGATCAGCCAGAACATTACGACCACGTACATTTAACCGGTATGCCTACCCTTGACACAGATGAATGCAGCGATATGTCGTGGCATGAAAGCACTGATGCCTTGATAGCTCGCTGGAGGAAGCTGGCACCCACATCTCGTGGTCGTGCGGTAGCGTTCTCGCTTCCCATGTCCGAGTTCCCGGGTTCGATTCCCGTCGGGGTCAGGGATTTTCTCTGCCTCGTGATGGCTGGGTCTTGTGTGATGTCTTTAGGTTAGGTAGGTGTAAGTAGTTCTAAGTTCTAGGGGACTGATGACCATAGATGTTAAGTCCCATAGTGCTCAGAGCCATTCTTTTTTTTTTTTTTTTTTGAGGAATCTGGCGCTACATCTGTACACACAGGTCACCTAATTCCCGCAAATACTGGTGAGGGCAGCGATGAGCTCTGACGCCACGTTTTATCACATCCCATATTAGTTCAATCGGGTTGAGACCTGGAGAGATGGGGGGCCAGCACATCCATTGTAACTCTATACTATGTTCCTCACACTTCTGGCTTTGTGACATGACGCATTATCTTGTTGAAAAATGGCATTGAAGTTGGGAATTTCATCGTCACGAAGGGGTGTACGTTCTATACAGTAGATGAACGAAACTCTATGGCCGTCATGGTGCCTTGCACGAGGTCCTCTGTACCCGTGGATAACAACGTGAATATTGCCCAGAGCATAACGGAGCCACCTCCAGCTTGTCTCCATCCCACAGTATAGGGGTCAAGGAGCTGTTCCTATGGAAGACGACGGATTCGCACCCTGCCAGGTGTAAGGTGTCAGGCAAATCCAACACCTTCCATGAAAACCCTGACATGATAAGCAAATCCAGTGGTATGTCACATAGCTCCGAATAAATCGTGACATTAAATTAACCCAAGTAATACGAGTAACGAGTGAACAAATGGAATACCACAGACTAATACAAGAATGCCTAAATGCATGTCGCACCTTCCCACCGTGAGACCGACGCAGTTCCGAGGGGAGAAATGAGGACAGAAGCCGAGAGCAGAACCGTGTTAAGATAGAAGGACCTACGATAAGGGACGGACTGGACACCCACGTCGCCAGCCTACAGCTAAGACTACCACCCGCACATTTAGAGTGAGACTTTTTCGCGTCACTGTTATGTCAAGGACCATCCCCTCCCTCCCCCCAGCCCATGTTAAAAGGTAGAGCCCTCCAGAAAAACAGTATAGATCTTACGATAACACAAAAAGGGCCACTACCACCCGCAAGTTTTAGCGTGAGACTTTTTCGTGTCTCTGTTACGCTGCAAACTTTAAAAACATTGTCCCACCACGAAAAGTATAACGTTTCTCATTGGATGGACAGAATTTTTGTAGGCAGAGCTTAAGGTTAACATTGAGACCCTGATTGGTCAGATGAAAACACAGCCAGATAGCTTTTTTAAACCTACTTCGGTAAATTGTAGTAAGGAGAAGTTAGGAGGAGAGTTAGTTCCGAGACGGCGAGCTCGATGGCTGCTGCGCCAGCCGCTGCCGGTCTGACGCTGCCTAAACACCAACAAGGTAATGAACCCACGCGATGCCGCATTTTTGAGCGCATAAGGCTTCACTCAGAACTGCAGAAGTCTCATCTGTTACACCCACTTTTTTGCGTAATACTAGTGTCGATCGTTAATTAAAACTCGTGGTGTTCACATTTGCCACTTGAAGAACAGATCTGAAACGCGATGTTTTTTTTTATATATAGTTATTGAGAAGCCACATCAGCCGCTGTAATTTACGACAAGTTAGATAACTAATTAAAGATAATTGAAGGTCACTGTAGACCATTTTGATAGTTTTCTCTTTTGTGAAACTTAATATAAACCTAGATTATAGATGTGATATGGCATAGGTCGATCGATTGTAGAACTTGGAAACCCACTCAGGGAATATTCGTTCACATTTTTGTTGAACGCAGTTAGTTTTTACCATCATGTATTGAAACATTTCCTTTTGTCAATAGTGCAATTTATAAAGTATGTTTTGTGAGTAGAATAAAATTTCCAGTGGTAAACTTAACTGCTTTTTCGACGTTATTTTACCAGCTAACTAAAAATAGCAAAGCCTTGAACCCCTTCCACTTAATTTAGTTAGTATTAAGATTCTTTTACAGGGAGTGCAGTGGAGCTGACGCTGAAATCATTAAGTATTTGGTCATATCTTCGCTAGTCTCACTGAACTCTTCTGAATTCTACATGTCATTTGTGGTCTGGCGTCTCCTTACCAGCAACAGGTGCCAGGTTCAAACTACTCAATTCCTTAAACAACACGCTCAGAGCGTCTTTGCGCGAAAGTGGTAGGGAGACACGATATAGAACAAACAGACACCATCATGAATGTTTAGACAGGTATCGGTATTCATCAGACTATGCAACACTCTGCCGCTGCGCCAATGCGCCGATGGTCACCATCCCAATTCAATCATATTCGTCAACGCCGGGGTATCAACATTGCCACATGCATGGGTCGTCAGTTGTAGAGGCCCATCTTCAGGAGTGTTCGATGCACTGTGTTGTCACGCACACTTTTACTCTACCCTGCAGTGAAGTCTGAGGTTAGTTTCGTCACAGTTCGCCGCCTTCCCTATTTTGCTAGTCTACCCAGCCTACGACATATGACATCCAACGTCTGTAATGATGGATGGCCTACCAACCCCACGACGTCTGGACGTGGTTCCATCTTGGTGAAGACACTCACCATACCTCTCCTCGAACACCAGACAAATGGTGCAGTTCCAAAACGCTTGTGCTGAACCTCCGGACCATCACAATCTGCCCTCGGTCAAACTCAGATAGATCGGGCGCCTTCCCCAGTCTACACACGGATAGCTCGCTCACTGATACCGCCGCTGCTATCGCTTGGCCTGGTTAATACAGATAGTAGGTCGCTAGTCATAACGTTTCGGCTGATCAGTGTGCAATCTCTATGGTTAACCTGTTCAGTTTACTATTGTCGTTTTATCTGCGCGCATGGCTAACACTTGACGTGTTCTGCTCTCGATTGTTTCGAATGACTCACAAACGACGTAGCAGCGTCCATTAAAGATGTATCATGGTTCCTGGTATACGTGCAGCAAATAAGAGAAACATACATTTTGTTATGATATTCTTCTACGGTAGAACAATTGAAATAAACAAAAGAAAAAGAAAACTTGCTTTACGATCGAAGAACGCAGCTGAGCGTGTAAGAGAAGCAGGAAAGTATTGGATACGGAATAAATAAATAAAATAAAACTCTTATGTTACTATCGAATAACTTAAGCGCAAGTTTAACACATTGCCAATTAATACAGTATTCTACAGAAAAGTGTACGAAGTTAAAGTAAAACTGTTGTTTTATGATCTAATAATTGGAGTTGGGATTCAGATCTCAGTTGTAGGATACTTCGCAACTTTCTCGCTTTCTCTCACTGTTCTAAGAAAGTGCGCACGCCATGCTACAATGTCCTCCCTCTCAAGCAGAAATACTTTCTGTTTTGTTTTTTTAAGTAAGCGTACGTCAATCGTGTTACTGGTCGAGTATTGTCGGACGCCATTGGTCCTGTGTGTACATGAACGAAGTTTAGTTCTGTTTTCTGCCATCGGGCATTTAAAATGAACAGGTTATAATTAACTTGCAAAACTAACAAATCTAAAGCAAATCCTATAGAAAGGCGTGGGAAGGTAGTGAGTAAACCAGGAAACACATGGAAAACAGCAGTGAGGCTGGTGCTGCGCTAGGCGTGGGAGGTACCCGAAGGTTAGGGAGCCTGGGCGCACCTCCTCCAGTCCTTCGCCACGGGAAAGGCCCCTCCACTTACTTCTATGCTCTGTGCTCGGTTCTCCCAGAGAATGAACCCCTTCCAGCTCAGGTCACTGATTCGTAGCAATGTCATACCCATACAACGGCTCACCTCTCTCTCTCTCTCTCTCTCTCTCTCTCTCTCTCTCTCTCTCTCTCTCTCTCTCTCATCTCGCCGCAACACATGACCTCGTACTGCATCGAACAGTGTGACAATGGAGATGTGACAGTAACGTTAATACCACATTACATCATCCACCAATCAATTAATCTTCAATACAAGATGATTTAATAGGGTTAACAAAGGCATGACTCAGCCACACGAAAGTAACAAATTTCATTATCAGGAGTAAAGTTACTTTTGTTGTTGTTGTGGTCTTCAGTCCAGAGTCTGGTTTGATACAGCTCTCCACGCTACTATATCCTGTGCAAGGTTCTTCGTCTCCCAGTACCTACTGCAACCTACATCCTTCTGAACCGGTTTAGTGTATTCATCTCTTGGTCTCCCTCTGCGATTTTTCCCTCCACGCTGTCCTCCAGTACTACATTGGTGATCCCTTGATGCCTCAGAATATCCCCAACCAACCGATCCCTTCTTCTAGTCACGTTGTGCCACAAATTTCTCTTCTCTCCAATTCTATTCAGTACCTCCTCATTACTTATGGGAGCTACCCATCTAATCTTAAGCATTCTTCTGTAGCACGACATTTTGAGAGCTTCTATTCTCTTCTCGTCTAAACTATTTATCTACCATGTTTCACTTCCATACATGGCTACACTCCATACAAATACTTTCAGAAACGACTTCCTGACACTTAAATCTATACTCTATGTTAACTTATTTCTCTTCTTCAGAAGTGCTTTCCTTGCCATTGGCAGTCTACATTTTATATCCTCTCTGCTTCGACCATCATCAGTTATTTTGCTCCCCAAATAGCAATACTCATTTACTACTTTAAGCGTCTCATTTCCTAATCTAATTCCCGCAGCATCACCCGATTTCATTCGACTACATTCAATTTTTCTCGTTTTGCTTTTGTTGATGTTCATCTTATATCCTCCTTTCAAGACCATGTCCATTCCGTTCAGCTGCTCTTCCAGGTCCCTTGCTGTCTCTGTCAGAATTACAATGTCATCAGCGAACCTCAAAGTTTTTATTTCTTCTCCAGGGATTTTAATTCCTACTCCAAATTTTTCTTTTGTTTCCTTTACTGCTTGCTCAATATACAGATTGAATAGCATAGGGGAGAGGCTACAACCCTGTCTCACTCCCTTCTCTATGACTGCCGGCCGCGGTGGTCTCGCGGTTCTAGGCGCGCAGTCCGGAACCGTGCGACTCCTACGGTTGCAGGTTCGAATCCTGCCTGGATGTGTGTGATGTCCTTATGTGAGTTAGGTTTAAGTAGTTCTAAGTTCTAGGGGACTCTTATAACTGTCATCTGGTTTCTGTACAAATTTTAAATAGCCTTTCGCTCCCTGTATTTTACCCCTGCGTGCTTCAGAATTTGAAAGAGAGTCAACATTGTCAAAAGCTTTCTCTAAGTCTACAAATGCTAGAACCGTAGGTTTGCCTTTCCTTAATCTATTTTCTAAGATAAGTCGTAGGGTCTGTATTGCCTCACGTGTTCCAACATTTCTACGGAATCCAAACTGATCTTCCCCGTGGTCGGCTTCTACCAATTTTTCCATTCGTCTGTAAAGAATTCGTGTCAGTATTTTCCAGCAGTTACTTTATCAACACCATTTACTGACAATAACTTACTCATCTTTTATTCGTTTTAGAAATAAAACAGCAATATCAGCCAGACATGTAGACGATAAATACTGTGGCGCTAATTCTTTACTCATATTGGTTTACTAGCTAACACATTCATCATTTTATCATCATGAAAGGGTCAGGTAGGTTTCATTACAAAGTAAGGGTTGCAATTTCTAGTATTAATTCTTCCCAGTATGATATTAACTGCGATTTGCACTAGCTTAATAGCTCTGACATATCTGTGGACAGAGATACGGGTACCTGAGCGTATCTGACGAAGACTTACTTGACTCCCATCGACCCTCTAACCACTAAATATTGCGCCAGCGTAAACTTATGTGGTTCCCACAACACTAGGATGCCTTCTTTCTGTCGTCCATTCTGCGCTCGATTCAACTCATCAACATGTTTCTGGAGACTGTTTCAGATCCTCATCTTCTTCTTAATAGGCGCCCTTATTATTCTCTAGGCAACATCCGTATTTTTTGTGGCGCACTCATTTCTCGACGACGTACTAGGAAATACATGAACAATATCTACAACAATCAGCCAAGAATTACCTTGCAAGCACTCTTTCATAATTTACTTCTAGATCACTTTGTCCTTACCACATTTTGCCTTGGGTTGAATTGCTTATCTCATTGTCACATCCTGGTTTTTATCTTTTGATCATCCACGTACTTTTTACAATGGCATGTGCTAGAATTACATTCCTCCTTTGCTGTGCACAAAATATTTGAATTTCACACATGGTTTTCCTTTTCGTTTCTGCTAAATTCGTTTCTCCATCACATAAGTATTATTCCTGTCAACAGAATGATTAAACACACATCGACATACACATCATTTCGCCATTGGGATCATAGAGCTCTTATCTCTAACTTCCCATTAGTGCAATGACAAAAATCCATCACTACCCAACGGCACAGGCTTCCTCCGAACTACCTCCATTAAAATTTTCCTCTCACTTCTCAATTCTGATGGCCTCAAACACGTCAGCAGTAAACCTGTCATATAAATAAAAAGAAAATCATAATAGCATACACACTCATCATTATTGCGTTGGCTTCTTTCCGTCAATGGCTCTCATGGTTGTTTGGTTGGTTGGTTGGTTTGGCGAGTAAAGATGACTCTGACAACATTTCTTTTGCCGGTGTCAACCACACACTAGCTACAAATTAACCTAAGATCAAAGTAGTTCCCCACACAGAGTTCATAATCAAAGTAAGCTCACGACTGCTGTTAAAAGGACAGTACTAGAAACCCTTTGGACAGATACATTCATGAATTACCTTTTGACTTCGTAAGGTCTTTCACGTATATCTACCTTTAATTGATCTTTTCGACGACCTCAAAGGTACCTTGCCCCCAAAGCAAATTTGAATACCTGAATCGACAGTTACAATCAAAAATTATCCCTGTGTCTCAGCACTTCACTCACATTCACTGAATCTGTTGAACCAATACCCCTATTTGACTCCTATGAGCACTATCATAATTACTTGCAGATTTCACATGAGCAGCCTAACTTCGGGAGAAAATCTATATACACGAAAAAACTCCATACTCTACCATATAACACACTCCCTAGTATTACCAATGTGCAGTACACATCTACTCCGATCCTTGCATGATCAGTTACCCAAAGGTCGCCCTCACCATTTCTGGCCCGTTCTTCAAAGCACATGCTGACGGTACGTCATTAATCTTATATATTCTGTAAACTAATTTCAGTAAGCATTCCGTTGCTACTTGCCCCAATGATTTTAGAAGTTCTACACGAGTACTATCTACCTGCTCTCCTTAGTTTGATCTCGAATGTTTCAAAGCCATCAAACACTGTCCCTTATAGCAGTGAAGCCTTGTTCTCAAAATCGACACCCATTTTATCTTTGACCACGTTATCAGACCATTATTCCCCTTCGTGTAGATCTTCACTGTGCTCTTTATATCTAACTGCTCTCTCTTCAATGCCTTTAGTGGTGAAATTCCTTTCCACAGTTAATGCTGTTAATTTCTAAAGCCCTTTGATTGTTTTATATGCTGTATTTGTCCTGATGACAAAAGAAAAGCTACATTAAGTCTTAACGATTTACTTATCGCCGGTAAATAATCATCGTCATATATTCATCCACAGTTCGTAATGTACTGGCTAGCGTTGCTGCCTCAGGATCACAGGGTCCCGAGTTCGATTCGCGGCTGGGTTGTGGATTTTTCTGCCAAGAAGTTCCACATTTAAATGTGATTTTTTCGACATTACCTACAACCCTCACTAACCTCGCTATGCGAGACGTTATCTTCACGACCGACCAATGGATGTGGTTTATGCTTCACGAGACACCACGGCACTTTCACCGCTTGTACAACAGCGTTTCAATCGCATGTGTAGTGAGCGATGAATTGATCGATAAGTTCCAGTAGAATATGCTCACTGTGCACCTGACCTTAATCTTCTTGATGTAAGCCATTGAGTACATTTAATGGCATTTACTTGCGCTGCATCAAATAACAACAGCCACACGTTACTGTAGTACGTGCCTCATTTATGTGTCCAAATTTGTGGCGGCTTGGAGTGATCACATTATGATTCTCAAATGTAGGCAGATGGATGTGTAACGACATGGAACACCTTCCGAAGGTATAATCGGGTGGCGATTAGAGGACAGAATGGTACTACTCTCGACAAGAGTTTCCCGATTTATATCTTGGAAATGTTTTACTACTTCTGACCAATATTTTCTCCTGCAGTGATTTGGCTCACGTTCTTTCTAACCAAGAAGAAACGGGGATTGCATTTAACGTCCAATC
Organism: Schistocerca gregaria; assembly: GCF_023897955.1. NCBI lineage: Eukaryota > Metazoa > Arthropoda > Insecta > Orthoptera > Acrididae > Schistocerca > Schistocerca gregaria. Next base: position 142,969,628 of record NC_064921.1, read on the forward strand.
GGGGACTTGGTCAGTAGAGACTGAGCAAAGTGCGGGCTGCTGAAGAATGGGAAAGAAAATCGTCAGTGCCCATTTGAACGGTACCATTCGAGCATTTGTTTTCCATTAATTCGTTTGAAAGTTGTATGCTCACCCGGTTTTATCATGGATCTCTCCTCACGTGAATGTGACCAGTTTCAAAACAGCAATTTTATCATAAGATTTTTATTATTATTATGATTAATATATAGATATTTCCAAAAGAACAGACACAATTTGTTTAATCCTGGAGCTTTATACGAACGTAAATCGAAGGAAAACAGACAATAGCTCCATGTGGACGTTGAAATAAATCAATGGGGAACGTTGAAGACTTGCGCGGGACGGGGACTCGAAGTCTTATTTACCGCTTCTCATGAGCGGTTGCATTAAAAGAACAGACACCACGTCTCTCTCTCTCTCTCTCTCTCTCTCTCTCTCTCTCTCAGTGGTCTTTCTTTATATTATTACACATTTTATTATCATAGGAATTCTATAACACTAGAAATCATTTTATATACATTTGGGTAGTTTCGTAATAACGCAACTGAATTTTTGTGTGTTCTGTAACGAGCTTCGATTTGTTACTACCATATGCATTTCTTTAGAAGTTCTACAACAACTGTTTGTTGGAAATATAACTCCAACGTGTTCTTATTTTAATGACTTCCCGGCGACTGGGTGTTTGTGTTGTCTTCATCATTTCATCATCATCATCATCATGATTCGTGACAATGGCTGAATTGGGTTGGGTAAAAAAAAGTGGACTGTGTGAACATTGGGAGTTTGTACGGGAGCTGCTGACCACGCAGTTGAGCGCCCAACAAATCAAATATCATCATCACCCTCATATATTCAAGTGACTGTAATTAACAAATGCACAGTATAAAATTAATGTCTTAGTGCAACAGTTCACAATCATTTTACAGGTCACAACTAATTTCTTCATATAGAAAAGCACACAAAAGGTGACAGATGACTTGCGGATCGTCTTGGCACAGAGTTACCGTGCTAAGTGACGCGAGCAATTTTTTTTTTTTTTTTTTTTTTTTTTTTACAACTGACGGTTCTCGCGTGTTAAAGGCAACGTTCTCATAGAGTGAGCATTGATCGGTATATATTCTCTTCTGTACTAGGTGTATAGCAACCAGGGGGCCATCTACAACTGGCCTCCGAAGTCTTGACAATGTATTCTTCCAGACATCGCATGACTATTCTCCGTAAACATGCTTCCTTGTATCGGATGTCAGGAACCTGTGCGAACTATAGCTCACGAGATCCAAGCGATGACTTGCAAGAAGGAAAACAGAACGTGTGGTTCACTTATGCCTGCCTTCATCTTTTTTTCCCCGAACAAATAAGGAACATCGACCACGTGTTGGTAACGTGAGTATGTGTGTGTGTGTGTGTGTGTGTGTTTTTTTTTGTCTATCTATGAGTGTGTGGCGGCGAGGTGGAGGGGAGGGGGTTTACGTAATTCTGCAACCCACTTTTTGGATTGTCTAAAATGAATTAAATGCTAACAACGGTTTTATGTACTCTAAATGGACTTCTTTGTATGTTGCTCCTTCTTTTCTGTGTATGAAATGTTTCACATATTTTAGTAATGACTATTGTACCTTTTATGTTTAGATTATCACGCTGTAACACCATTTTACTGTCTACACATTATTTTAAATTTTTTCTATGTTGATGTAATTTTCGTAATGCTTTCGACTTTTAAATTTTCAGTTTGTTACACTGCTGGGGTATGTTTATTTGCTTTAGTGTTTAAGTATACTATTGACTATGTCTATTAATGTATATTGTGCCGGTTCCCATTAGTGTTTCTTTTAATACTGGAGTCAGTGGGGGACAGCCTTGTGAATGAGTAGGATAAAAGAGAGCTGGTGCCATTGAAAGACTCCAGGAGTTAATACCTCAGGAGGTCGAGCGAAGAGGAAAAAAAAATCTTAATGATACCATTTGAGTGCGGGTGAAAATGATGTAGTACTTCATATTTTTATAGACAATCTACATATGAGTTACTTTCCTGAGAATATTAAGAAACAATTGAATTTGAGATCTGTGTAAGCGCGAAACTGATAATAGGGTACCTCTTTCTTTTCTGCTTTATTCATCGTTAACTTTAGAAGAAACCACATACATCCAAAGCAGAGTTTTCTAACGTACGCCTGTAGGCCGGCACTCGAGCCTGATGAAAATGCTACGAATCGTGAGGGTAAATGAACATTTCGCCCCTAGTATTTGGCAGGAAGGTTTGGTGGCGCAAATTACTTTATTATCAGACTTAACTCCAATATCCAGAAACAAATTACAACTCTCTCCACAGCCTCTCAAGGAATGCGAGAATATAAGACTGTCGATGGTAATCCGTTTGTTGGATGCATATACACATCCCTTGCACTTAACTGCACTCAACAGACACACACATAACCTTAGACAACGGTAGGAGACGGGCTATTGAGCCGAAAGAGAAGCCTTTTCCGATTAGGCTGCTGAACCTATCCTTCGATGTCATCCAGCCATCAATGACACACTACTCTTGTGTTTTACAAGGAACTTACAACCATAAATAGGAGTTCCTGTTATTTTGGTCAGTTGCAGACTATTCCTTGTCGCATTAAACAGATATTTAAAGATTTCAGTGGAGTTAAATCTTTACTACTGGCTCTTGTACAGAGGAAAATCCTATACTTCGCAGTAACGTATCGACAATAATTCTGTGTTGCGCTTAAGGAAACCTCGAAAGTACGACTAAATGAATGGGTGAAAACCATAACGGTATAAGTGCACTTTCGATTACGAAACTATGGATACTTGTCAGTGGCACTAAGATCCAGGTGCCTACTGTTAACGTCTGCCATCCATCGGCATGTGGTATAACTACATTTATCCAACCACAATCGGTAGACAGTGTCAGGACGACACAGGCAAGAACATGGCAGACGCTCCAAGGAATCACGGTTTAGGCTCTCAATTACTAACGAAATCTCGATCAGAAGTGAGTATTTCTACCTTTTAAGGTATTCAGTGTCGTTCAGAAACGACTGATGAACATTTATCAGATGATGATTCAGTCGCAGACGAGGATTATGTCCCTGTTCAAGGTAACTAAAGTTCAAGCATTTTGTGTAACATTTTAGTGGATACGTAATGTTTTGTTTGGAAATTTTCAATGACTTTTGTGGCCATTAGAAATGCCTTAAAGTGTTTTTTAGCGTATAAGTACACATCAAACTAGCATAACAACTTCGACTTACTATCATAAAAATTATGTTCCACGTGGAAAATACTGTCACGAAAATATTGTCACTCGTACCGGTATGTCGCTGAAATGGTTAACATCTTTGTGGTACGTCAGCATTCCTTTGGCACAATTACATTCACCAAAACGACGAGATTATTTTGGGAGTTTTATGTATGAAACTGGCTTTTGTGTAGACATTGGCTTTATATCGGTGCTTCGATGGTATATTTTCTTTTCTATCCAGATGAATCACCTTCCGATGAAAGCAAAGATCATAGCAAGCCAGAGAAAACCCTAACAATAAAAAAATCCATAACAGAGTTGAAACGTCGTGCATAGAAGCCCCTCATGAAGAAACTCAAGAAAACGTTGTTTCAAAAAAGAGAAAAAAAGAACGTGGAGTCATGGAAAGTGAATAAAAGAAAACGCCTAAGAAACCTGGGACAAGAAAATACATCTACAACAGGAAAAATTATGCATACAAGAGGCATCCAGCTATTTCAACACATCTACCGATATGAATGCAAGACTTTCACAGAAGAAAGGCCAAGAACTATCAGTGAAGAGTTTTGGAAAACCGGTTCTTGGCCATTATAAACAGCCTTCATACTGAAATGTGTTTCAACTGCCAAACCAAGACGCTCAAAAAAAAAAAACTGTAAGAAGTCAAAAACACAAAGTGCTGTCATTATCCTGGATGGTAATCGAGTGTGTAAGGAGTTCTTCCAGAAGACATTAGCTATAAGCAATCGCCCGCTTACCACAGCTGCATTAAACAAACCAACTGACTCTGGTTGATCAACCTGGTAAACATGCTTCTGTAAATAAAGTACTAGAAGATTGCCTCACTACCGTAATGAACCACATAAAAAGCTTTCCTCTTTACACACGTCACTATTCTCGTAAACATAATCCTCACAGGAAATATCTGTCGCTAGAGTCATCTGTCTCAAAAATGTATATACTTTATACTACGAAGCGTGAGGAAGATAACATTCTGCCTGTGAGGGCCTGCATTTACCATAAAGTGTTCAATTCAGAATTTAATCTATCATTTTATAAGCTAAGGAGTGACACGTGCAATGCTTGTGACCAATTACAAAATATAATCAAAGCAGAGGTAGATAGCAGTAAAATTACCAATCTAAAGCTGGAGAAAGAGCTTCACCCAAGAAGAGTTGAGAAAGCAAGAGCCGCTAAGAAAAGACATAAACAGAAGTCAAAAGGAGGCTCAACATATGTACTTACTTCCGACCTTGAAAAAAGACTGCCTACTCCAATGCTAGCAACCAATGTTATTTACGGCAAGAGACAGCTCTAGACATTTAATCTTGGAATACATGACTGTAGGACAGATCAAGCTTTTATGTATATGTCATCTGAAAGTACTGTCTTACATGACCCTTCAGAGTTTGATTCTTGCTTGTAAAATCATTGTCAGCTGATATTAAACATGTTATCGCCTACAGTGATAGTTGCAATGGGCAAAACAGTAGTCAAATAATCGCCCGATTTTGGCTCTACATTATTGCTCATACTGATACTGAAATTGTTGATCATAAACTCCCCGTGGCTGGACATAGTTACCTTAAAAATGATGCAGATTTTTCTCATATTGAGAGGAAGATAGCCAACCCAGTTTATATTTGTGCCACAGAGTTTGATGAAGCTTATAGAAAACGACAGGGTTTCATTTCATGTGAAAGAAATGAAGCAAGATGATTTCCTATCTACAGAACCAACAGCAAAACTTCTCATCAGCAGAAAAATAGACACTGAGAAGCAAGTGGTTGAGACTGAGATTGGAGCAACACAGAAAAGCTGAATGAAAAGCTTTTCTTGATCAAGGAGACATTGCACGAAGACATACAATTGCGAAAAGTAAATCTTGCACATGCATGTAGGTCTGGAACAAAACGTGGACAATTTCATCTGTCATCTTCTGTGTTTTGCTATATGGAGAAATTAGTTGTGACCTGTAAAATAATAATGGACTTTTTCACTAAGACATTAATTTTATGCTATGCATTTGTTAATTACACTCAGTTGAATGTATGAGGATGATGATGATGTTTGGCTTGTTGGGCCCTCACCTGCGTGTTCAGCAGCGCCCGTACGAAGTCCCAATGTTTGCACAGTCCAATATTATTTACACAACCCAATCCAGCCACTATCACGAATGATGATGATGATGAAATGATAAAGATAACACAAACACCCAGTCCTTGGGCATCCATTCAAATAAGAACACCTTGGAGCTCTATTTCCAACAAACAGTGGTTGTAGAACTTCTAACGAAATGCATATGGTGAGTGACAAATGGAAGCCCGTTACAGAACACACAAACCTTCAGTTGCTTTATTACGAAACTGTGTGACTACCCAAATGTAGGTAGAATTATTTCTAGTGTAATAGAATTCTTATAATAATAAAATATCTAATAATATAATATAAAGAAAGACCACAGCTAATATATTCAACCATGAAAGCAACCGGTCCTGAGAAGAGGTAAATCCGGCTTCGAGTCCCCGTTCGGCACAAGTTTTCAGTATTCACCATCGATTTATTTCAACGCGCACATGCAGCTGTGGTCTGTTTTTCCTTCTATTTACATTCGTATAAGGGTCTAGCGTTAAACAAATTATGTCTGTTCTTTTTGACATACCCGAAAGAACTGGCATCATGTCTACGTATAATAATAATAATAATAATAATAATAATCTTATGATAAAACTTCTGTTTTGAAACTGTTCACATTGATGAGAGAACCATGATAAAAGCCTGATGAGTATACAACTTTCAAGCGAATTAATGGAAAAAAATTCTCGGATGGTACCGTTCTAATGGGTGTGGATAATTTTCTTTCCCTTTCTTCAGCAGTGCCGAACGATCTTCGTAGCGAAATAAACATTTTAGAGATTTCACTTGGAGCAGTTCCGACGATGAGTATCAGCGAGATCGACGCTGTGGGACATATTTCTAGGTCTCCTGTGGTATTTAAAATAAAAGACTTATATTCTTTAGCTTTTAAATGACTGAAGCTAAAACCTAAATAAAACCACTGGAAATCGTGACTAAAAACACCAAAAAGAAATAAGAAGCGTAGGATTTTCTAAAAACATATTTGTTAAATAAATAAATGAAATAAATAAAAATGTAATACAGTATAATGCAAAAACGTTGTATACTAAATATCCCCTTTAATGAACCTAGAGCTTAGAAATTTTGGTGCCACATTTAACAAGTAAATTAATGGAGCTCTGCTAATTTTCAACTTTGTAGTCATAATACCCTGAGGTACAGTGTGCGTTTCCTAAACACTAGCGTGGAGGCAAAAGACTGCACTCAGTTCCTGCTATAAAATTCTTATACAACTGAAATGTCACAATTTCGGACTTTACTGGTCACATACAGGTATGATTTTATGTATAGAGACTGAAGCAGCGAGTTAAAATTTGTACTGAGCCTAGGATTCGAAACCGGGTCTCCTGCATATCAGGCAGGTATGTCAGCCTCTAAGCCCCCTTTGTACAGCCAAGGATGTAGCATGGATTTTATCAAAGGTACGGTGCAAATTGTTAAAGAGATGCTTGTCTCTGGGAGGCATTCACACAAACAGTATTTGGTCTACCAAATTAGGCCAGAAAAACTTTTCTTAGAAATGTATTACATTATAACGATATATAAGAGGAAACGCGCGATTGGATATTTCTTAATTTGGCGATATAATAACATCATACTATTGTCAAACGAATTAAAATTAAAAAAGAATATATTTCTTTTTTGCTAACATAATACAGCTCGAGAATGAGATTTTCACTCTGCAGCGGAGTGTGCGCTGATATGAAACTTCCTGCCAGATTAAAACTGGAAACATCCCCCAGGCTGTGGCTAAGCCATGTCTCCACAGTATCCTTTCTTTCAAGAGTGCTAGTTCTGCAAGGTTCGCAGGAGAGCTTCTGTAAAGTTTGGAAGGTAGGAGACGAGATACTGGCAGAAGTAAAGCTGTGAGTACCGGGCGCAAGTCGTACTTCGGTAGCTCAGATGGTAGGGCACTTGCCCGCGAAAGGCAAAGGTCCCGAATTCGAGTCTCGGTCGGGCACACAGTTTTAATCTGCCAGGAAGTTTCATATCAGCGCACACTCCGCTGCAGAGTGAAAATCTCATTCTGGAAATATCCCCCAGGCTGTGGCTAAGCCATGTCTCCACAGTATCCTTCCTTTCAGGGGTGCTAGTTGTGCAAGGTTCGCAGGAGAGCTTCTGTAAAGTTTGGAAGGTAGGAGACGAGATACTGGCAGAAGTAAAGCGGTGAGTACCGGACGTGAGTCGTGCTTCGGTATCTCAGATGGTAGAGCACTTGCCCGCGAAAGGCAAAGGTCCCGAGTTCAAGTCTCGGTCGGGCACACAGTTTTAATCTGCCAGGAAGTTTCATAATACAGCTCATTTTTTAATTATACGCTTAATTATCGCAGAGTAGAATAATCTTAATGTTTGGTTGAATAACTTTTAAAGTTAAATGAGATGAATTTGTTTTTACAGTAGTTATCTATCTGCTACTACAATCTTGTATTAAAATTTACAACTTATCTGAAACCAAGTCAGAATTTCTTCAGCACGTCAAAGCATCCCAACTTCCTCAATTCAAACTAAAATTTCATTAAAATGCTTCAATTTCCTTGACTGATCAAGAGCTTATTTTAAATTATTATTTCAATAGTCAGCTTGAAACTAAAGCAACCAAACTTATTTACAAAATAAAACAGAGTACAAATAGAACATGAGCTATAGTTTTTGGATCTTAACGTTGATTCATGTGTTAGATTCAGCTAGGTTCTAATGTATGAGATGTCATAACTCAGCCTGTATTTATCCACGATCATGTGGTTATACAGTCTTTGACAGACATGATGTACAACATACGTTGTCGTTTCATTTCCAAGGATATTACGAATAAGACATTTCATAGTAGAACATCATTAATACAGTAAATCTTAAAGACAAGATGCATCCCCGTTCCACAAGTGAGGCATATTTATGCACAGAGACATAGCACGAAACGATAATTGCTATCGATGTTCCAATGTAAATATGGCTTTTATTGTAATGTGTCTCCGGAAAGATCGGCACGCCTTCGATGCAGCGCTTGTCATTTACAGTGAGCCTGCATCTTTAAGGGAAATGAAATCTGTCAGGAAAGAAAGGAATTTGGAAGGAGTTGACTGCGGCCTGTAGCAAGGGACCTACCCCGGCATTTATCAAAATTGAAAATGGAAAACCACAGAAAACCATTTTGAAGGTTTGATGGTGGAAGCATTCAAACAACCTCGCCTCCTGAATCCATGTATCAGTAGCTCAGAGCTTCAAGGCGCAGAGGTAGGTGGAGAATTGGAAATATCTGGTTTTCGCAGACTGTTTTCAAATACAATATAATGTATCACAACAGAAGTTGTAATTCTGATACTGCACGTTTCTCCTGTAGTTGCAGATGTTCAGTCATTTGATAGTGAGCCGCGCGGAGTAGCCGAGCGATTACAGGCGGCATGTCACTATGCTCGGCCCCTCCCGACGGAAGTTCGAGTCCTCCCCTGGCATGGGTGTGTGTGTGCTGTCTTTAACGTAAGTTGATTTAAGTTAGTTTCAGTAGTGTCTAGGGACCGGTGACCTTAGAAGTTTTGTCCCTTAGAAATTCACACATATTTGAACGTTTAAGACTGCATGAATACATGCATGTTTTAAGATTTGATAGTGCAGGGAATTTATGGTTTCAGTTATTATAGTATTACAAGAGTGTAAATAGATTTTGGACGAAAGGGGGTGGTATGTATGTCGCAGTCGTCTTGGACAAATTTAAGCATCCCAATGAAAAAATGTTTTAGAAACAAATGAACTACAGAATGTGCTGTCATCACGCTCTCCACAAACCCTTCTCCATTGTTCTGCATCGGAACCAGTTTTCGTAATTTGAATACCTCCTGGTTGTCTAGAGTGGGCGATATTTTATCATAATAATGATAGAATTTTGAGCAGACTTTTAAAATAAAAGTAACAACCACAGTTTGGGCGATATTTTTGTTGATCCGTGAGATTTAGAGACGACACTGGCAAATCCAAATGTATGTTTATGCACTGCTTTTAACGTCATTTCTAATGCTGTTTACCGCTCCACTGCCTTGTGAAATAATGAGCAACCCCACACTTCTACTAGTCTCCAAATAATGACTCAAGTGCTAACAGATAGCTACTTAGACTATTCTGATGGCGCATACACATTTTAACTTACCATAACGCGAGTGGACGAATCAAAATTATCTTCTTTTTTGTTATAAACTTATGCAAAGTTAGAAACTATCAGAACAGCACACAGCACAAAAACAATATATGGAGGCACTTACATTAAATTCAAGTAGAAATAAGAACTGCGCTGATTAACAAAATAACAAATGAACTCAAGTAAGGCCAACAACTTACAATAGTTCGTCTTGGCTAGAGTAGGGATAAGTGATAGCCGATAGTGCTACCGATATACTGGTAGTTTAAATCTGTTGTTGTTGTTGTCTTCAGTCCTGAGACTGGTTTGATGCAGCTCTCCATGCTACTCTATCCTGTGCAAGCTGCTTCATCTCCCAGTACCTACTGCAACCTACATCCTTCTGAATCTGCTTAGTGTACTCATCTCTCGGTCTCCCTATACGATTTTTACCCTCCACGCTGCCCTCCAATGCTAAATTTGTGATCCGTTGATGCCTCAAAACATGTCCTACCAACCGATCCCTTCTTCTAGTCAAGTTGTGCCACAAACTTCTCTTCTCCCCAATCCTATTCAATACCTCCTCATTAGTTACACATCTTCAGTATTCTTCTGTAGCACCACATTTCGAAAGCTTCTATTCTCTTCTTCTCCAAACTAGTTATCGTCCATGTTTCACTTCCACTCATGGCTACACTCCAAACAAATACTTTCAGAAACGACTTCCTGATACATAAATCTATATTCGATGTTAACAAATTTCTCTTCTTCAGAAACGCTTTCCTTGCCATTGCCAGTCTACATTTTATATCCTCTCTACTTCGACCATCATCAGTTATTTTACTTCCTAAATAGCAAAACTCCTTTACTACTTTAAGTGTCTCATTTCCTAATCTAATTCCCTCAGCATCACCCGATTTAATTTGACTACATTCCATTATCCTCGTTTTGCTTTTGTTGATGTTCATCTTATATCCTCCTTTCAAGACACTGTCCATTCCGTTCAACTGCTCTTCCAAGTCCTATGCCGTCTGTGACAGAATTACAATGTCATCGGCGAACCTCAAAGTTTTTACTTCGTCTCCATGAATTTTAATACCTGCTCCAAATTTTTCTTTTGTTTCCTTTACTGCTTGCTCAATATACTAATTGAATAACATCGGGGAGAGGCTACAACCCTGTCTCACTCCTTTCCCAACCACTGCTTCCCTTTCATGCCCCTCGACTCTTATAACTGCCATCTGGTTTCTGTACAAATTGTAAATAGCCTTTCGCTCCCAGTATTTTACCCCTGCCACCTTTAGAATTTGAAAAAGAGTATTCCAGTCAACATTGTCAAAAGCTTTCTCTAAGTCTACAAATGCTAGAAACGTAGATTTGACTTTTCTTAATCTTTCTTCTAAGATAAGTCGTAAGGTCACTATTGCCTCACGTGTTCCAACATTTTGACGGAATCCAAACTGATCCTCCCCGAGGTCCGCCTATACCAGTTTTTCCATTCGTCTGTAAAGAATTCGGGTTAGTATTTTGCAGCTGTGACTTATGAAACTGATAGTTCGGTAATTTTCACATCTGTCAGCACCTGCTTTCTTTGGGATTGGAATTATTATATTCTTGTTGAAGTCTGAGGGTATTTCGCCTGTCTCATACATCTTGCTCACCAGCTGGTAGAGTTTTGTCATGACTGGCTCTCCCAAGGCCGTCAGTAGTTCTAATGGAATGTTGTCTACTCTGGGGGCCTTGTTTCGACTCAGGTCTTTCAGTGCTCTGCCAAACTCTTCACGCAGTATCGTATCTCCCATTTCGTCTTCATCTACATCCTCTTCCATTTCCATAATATTGTCCTCAAGTACATCGCCCTTGTATAAACCTTCTATATACTCCTTCCACGTTTCTGCCTTCCCTCCTTTGCTTAGAACTGGGTTTCCATCTGAGCTCTTGATATTCATACACGTGGTTCTCTTCTCTCCAAAGGTCTCTTTAATTTTCCTGTAGGAAGTATCTATCTTACCCCTAGTGAGATAAGCTTCTACATCCTTACATTTGTCCTCTAGCCATCCCTGTTTAGCCATTTTGCACTTCCTGTCGATCTCATTTTTGAGACGTTTGTATTCCTTTTTGCCTGCTTCATTTACTGCATTTTTATATTTTCTCCTTTCATCAATTAAATTCAATATTTCTTCTGTTTCCCAAGGATTTCTAGCAGCCCTCGTCTTTTTACCTACTTTATCCTCTGCTGCCTTCACTACTTCATCCCTCAGAGCTACCCATTCTTCTTCTACTGTATTTCTTTCCCCTACTCCTGTCAATTGTTCCCTTATGCTCTCCCTGAAACTCTGTACAACCTCTGGTTCTTTCAGTTTATCCAGGTTCAGCTCCTTAATTTCCCACATTTTTGCAGTTTCTTCAGTTTTAATCTACAGGTCATAACCAATAGATTGTGGTCAGAGTCCACATCTGCCCCTGGAAATGTCTTACAACTTAAAACCTGGTTCCTAAATCTCTGTCTTACGATTATATAATCTATCTGATACCTTTTAGTATCTCCAGGGTTCTTCCACGTATACAACCTTCTTTCTTGATTCTTAAACCAAGTGTTAGCTATGATAGTTTAAATCTATCGTTGTCAAATTATATGGCACGACCAAAAAGTTTCCGTTTGAAGGCCGAACAGTCCATCTGGTATGCCTTTCATGCAAACATTGAGGCAATGATCCCATTGATGCACCATGTTGAAGATACTCATTTGGTAAAACACCGTGTCCTACTGCTTGAAGACGGGCTAACTGCCTGCTGCACATCCTCATCCATCAGGAATCGTCAACCCTTCAAGGCCTTTCGTAAGGGACCAAAGATATGATGATAGCATTTGGCCAGATCAGGATTACGAGGCATGTGCTCGAGTGTCTCCCACTTCAGTTGGGGTAACATCTATGACGTGACATTATGGAGACGCGCGTTATCATGTAGCAGCAGCGCCCTTTGTCGCACCATTCCACAACTGTAGTTTTCAACACACATGCTGCCCCTTACACATTCTTTATTCTCCGATGGATGCCAAAAACGTAATAGCTTGTTGGACCTGTTTGGACGCATTTGTTAATAACGCCGCCATAGTTCACGATTCAACATTTACCGCATGCACGTCGTAAAGGGACGAATGTCACACTAATCAGTTGAACTTAAACTTATGACAGATTAACTGAAGAACCACCTTCCGATGTCAAAAAATTGACGATGTTTGGACTCCCTAACGCATAAGCCATGAGAAATTTTAGGCTACCCTAGGGACTACTTCTACCATCTAGCTGTGTGAGGTCCATGATACAGATGGCTGTTTCTTACACGAACCGTGTTTATATCCCCATCCTCAGTCGCACTACGTTGTATGTACGCTGCAGTATCACCCTCAGACAGAAGCTTTCTGATCACCCCTTGTATCTCTGAATTTCACAAGGAGGCAGCTAGGTCGTGTGTAATTTTGTTTTACCTTTGGCTACGTACTTGGCACAGCGGTTCACGCAACTGCACGAATTATCCTGGCACGCCTCCCTTCTCGATGCAAATTCTCATTGCCGCCAGAGTCTACATCAACTTCCCACTTACACGTGTCTAGTAAGCAGGAGACCAGGGTTCGATTCCCCGCGTTGGAACGAATTTTTACTCACCGCTTCAGTCTATATACATAAAATTTAAAAAAATTATCTATGTTTAATAAAATAGAGGCTTAAACTTATGCCAGCTTAACTGAAGAACCACCGTCTGATGTCAATAAAATTTACTCTGTTTGCACTTCATAATGTATAAGCCATGATAAATTTTAGATTACTCTAGAGACTACTTTTATCATCTAGCTGTGTGAGCTCCATCTAACTGTGTGATACTGTTCCCTTGACCAACCCTGTCACAAGCAATTTTCGGGTTGTTACTTGACAGCACAGCTGTCATAAAAGTGCCACAGAGGACTCAGACACAGCTCGTCAAGTCTTAAAGGAAACGAGTGCAGATTAAAGCGGTTAGCGCTCGGGTGGAGTAAATCGCTGTCGTGAGTGAAACAGTAATATTGTTTATTATTGGTTTTTGTAAATAACTGTTAAAATTTAATGCCTCATCTCTATAATTTTGAAAAGGAATTCATGATTACTTATTGTTGTATGAATATGTGACTTTATAAGTACAACACGGTTAAACGAAACAACATATATTACATGTAACAAATTACCTTTACGTTGTCACTATACACTTTGCGTGCAACGACACAGTCAAGTTTTAACCTGAGTTAGGGACCTATATTCATTCAATTTATAGGTGAGACAGTGTATCTTAAGCCCTCAGTGTATATAGTAATTACTATTACAATCTACATGTTACGTACTTTCTCTTCGTTTTATACACTCCTGGAAATGGAAAAAAGAACACATTGAAACCGGTGGGTCAGACCCACCATACTTGCTCCGGACACTGCGAGAGGGCTGTACAAGCAATGATCAAACGCACGGCACAGCGGACACACCAGGAACCGCGGTGTTGGCCGTCGAATGGCGCTAGCTGCGCAGCATTTGTGCACCCCCGCCATCTGTGTCAGCCAGTTTGCCGTGGCATACGGAGCTCCATCGCAGTCTTTAACACTGGTAGCATGCCGCGACAGCATGGGCGTGAACCGTATGTGCAGTTGACGGAGGGCGTATAGTGGGCATGCGGGAGGCCGGGTGGAAGTACCGCCGAATTGCTCAACACGTGGGGCGTGAGCTCTCCACAGTACATCGATGTTGTCGCCAGTGGTCGGCGGAAGGTGCACGTGCCCGTCGACTTGGGACCGGACCGCAGCGACGCACGGATGCACGCCAAGACCGTAGGGTCCTAAGCAGTGCCGTAGGGGACCGCACCGCCACTTCCCAGCAAATTAGGGACACTGTTGCTCCTGGGGTATCGGCGAGGACCATTCGCAACCGTCTCCATGAAGCTGGGCTACGGTCCCGCACACCGTTAGGCCGTCTTCCGCTCACGCCCCAACATCGTGCAGCCCGCCTCCAGTGGTGTCGCGACAGGCGTGAATGGAGGGACGAATGCAGACGTGTCGTCTTCAGCGATGAGAGTCGCTTCTGCCTTGGTGCCAATGATGGTCGTATGCGTGTTTGACACCGTGTAGGTGAGCGCCATAATCAGGACTGCATACGACCGAGGCACACAGGGCCAACACCCGGCATCATGGTGTGGGGAGCGATCTCCTACACTGGCCGTACACCTCTGGTGATCGTCGAGGGGACACTGAATAGTGCACGGTACATCCTAACCGTCATCGAACCCATCGTTCTACCATTCCTACACCGGCAAGGGAACTTGCTGTTCCAACAGGACAATGCACGTCCGCATGTATCCCGTGCCACCCAACGTGCTCTAGAAGGTGTAAGTCAACTACACTGGCCAGCAAGATCTCCGGATCTGTCCCTCATTGAGCATGTTTGGGACTGGGTGAAGCGTCGTCTCACGCGGTCTGCACGTCCAGCACGAACGCTGGTCCAACTGAGGCGCCAGGTGGAAATGGCATGGCAAGCCGTTCCACAGGACTACATCCAGCATCTCTACGATCGTCTCCATGGGAGAACAGCAGCCTGCATTGCTGCGCAAGGTGGATATACACTGTACTAGTGCCGACATTGTGCATGCTCTGTTGCCTGTGTCTATGTGCCTGTGGTTCTGTCAGTGTGATCATGTGATGTATCTGACCCCAGGAATGTGTCAATAAAGTTTCCCCTTCCTGGGACAATGAATTCACGGTGTTCTTATTTCAATTTCCAGGAGTGTATCACACCTGGCGATCACGCCCAACTTCGCACGCGTGACACTACGTCCCTATGGCCAGACGACTTGACTGGTGTAGTGTTATTTTGTTTGGGGCTCGAATGAAATAGGAATAAGAACGTTAAGTGAATATCATCACTTCCATGCAACTTAGGCGTTGGAAGCAGCTCAGGTCAAGAAAGTTGTCTGTAGGCGTGAACGTGGTGTGTTGCACATTGCGTTGTCGTTTAGAGTGACATCTCATGGCAAAGATCCGGACACGTCATGATATAAGTAATAAGCTTACAACCAAAATAAAGACTGTATACTAATCACGGGTATATGTGCGTGTGAGTGCTTGAATGTGTAATGGAGGCTAGCTGACGTGGCAAAAATAAAAGAAAAAAATAAGAAATAATTACACATGATTTAAATGTTTAGTTCGTTGTAAAGCTTAGCACGCAGAGTGATGGGTTGTTGAGAATCATTGCGACAATGTTTGGTCAGGTACTCTTTAGGTAGACTTCTTCACCGTGTTACGTAAACAATCGTGTCCACAAGTAGTTTTGATTCAAGGGAAGCAGAAAAGTCGAAACTTAATCGTCTGTGGCGCTGCTGAAAGTACGTACTGTATGTAAGCGAAGGAAATTTGCTTAAGTACTTTTTCGGAAAATGTTCACTTGGAGCATAAAAAACAAAACACCGCATATTTAGGATTCACAAGTTTTTTCGCTAGGCAGTTGTTCTGAAACTATTGCAGTCAAATGGATGCTACTGAGGCTACCAGGATGTTCCTAACCAGTCATCAAACTCAAAAAAAGGGCAGCTGCAGCGTAACGTGGAATCCGAGCCACATGTCATTTCTGGAGAATCTCCATTTCACTGAGAGGCAAATGCTGAGTGAAAAAGAATTGACCTGGCTGGGATTAGATCCGGCAATCTTTCTGTTCCTCGATAAATTCTCTACCATTTGTCTTTTTGCAAATAAGATACAATTCCAGAAAACGCTCATGCAAATACACATGTTTTTATATTATGTTACCTTTCAAATTTCATGTCCAGTATGGCCAGCGTTGAAAAACTTATAATTTAAAAAAAAGGATAAACAGGACTCAATCTATAGATCCCATTATTACGGAACTTGAACGCTAACCCTTATTTTGTAATGAAACCGGGGATAATCAGTAAATCTGCGCAAATGAAAGTCCTACAAAACATAACATTACAAGAAACGTTATTCAAGCGATAACCAAAAACAACATTAGTTTATTACTTGTGACACTTCAGGTGAAAGAACCTTTCTTCAAGAAATTATGTAACTGGGTTTTTCTTATCCACTGCCATTGGCGTTTTCTATCTCCAACAAAGATATGTAAAATATTTATAACAGACTTATTCTACTTGGCAGTGCCTCAATGGCTACAACTTTCCATGAATCAGCCAGTCTCCTTCCTTCCTTACTGTCTACGACGTAGGACATTGTTGCTTCTGTGTGATGTTGCACAGAACGTCAGACTGAGCCTGGCTCTCTCCAACTGGAGAGGGATGTGGATTAACGAAAACATTACCTATAATTTGCCAAGAGTGTACGGTACCTCCGTGTGCGACCGAGTGTTTTGCTGCTACCAACAGTAACCAAGATCCACTTGATTCCCTTCGACGAAGACACAGTCGATGGTCATTCCCTTGAATCATTTAAGTACTTGATATTTTGTGGCAGGGAAGTAAGAGTCATCTGGATAGTAGAAGGTCAGACCTTCAATTACAACAGGTGAGATGCAGAGATGACAAGCTAACTTGTTCTGTTTCAGTAGCCAAACTCTGGACGACGACATGTGTGTGAAGTTATGTTCATCAGTATCAAGGAGGAGATAGTCAGGGCAAAGGGGGGATTCCATTAATCCGATAGTGTGGAGCCAGTGTCTTATCACATATTTTTTGTTGGTGACTTGATACCATATTGCACGCATGATAGTGGGCAGGAAGTGATGGTGTCTCGTTTTATTCAACCGTGGCGAATGGACAGTTGGGTGCTTACTACGTTACACACAATTGTCCACAGAAAGCAGGCACATTACTGGGAGATGCAAGATCACGTAGTAGTATTCGAGAATGAAGGCCAGTACATAGGAAGATTGTGTCAAGACATGACCCACCGACACAGGCGGGATGTAAGAGACTGCCATCAGAACCTCCAACAGACGACTCGCCTGGACCTTAGCCAGAACCAACCATCCTTGCCACAGGGGAGTGTGAGGGTGTTGTAAAATACTTTACATATGTGTCCTGTGGAAAGGAAATAACAAAAGGTCACCTGAAATTAGCGATCTGTCACTGCCAGTAGGGTGAGGACCTGTGCCACGTGATTGAGTTTTGACGCAATGTAGGAGATCACGTATTTCACATGTTGCAGCTGGTTCAAGTCACAGAGCAGGCTCTGAATCACCATTACACATATGATGCATAGAATCATCGATAGGGCGTCCTGTAGCCATCCTTTATAAACATGACTTCCAAATATCACAGTCCAGTATCTGGAGGGCGGGTGATGACAGCGTCTGGCACTAGACCACGCCTGATATCCTACACCACTGACTGCCTTATTCAAAAATGGTTCAAACGGCTCTGAGTACTATGGAACTCAACATCTGAGGTCATCAGTCCTCTAGAACTTAGAACTACTTAAACCTAACCAATCTAAGGACATCACACACATTCATGACCGAGGCAGGATTCGAACCTGCGACAGTAGCATTCGCGCGGTTCCGGACTGAAGCGCCTAGTATCACTCGGTCACCGCGGCCGGCAACTGCCCTATTTTCAGAAGACTCCTCATAGCTCACCCATATCACTTGATCCAGTTTAGTACACAGTGGACTATACGGATGGAAGAAACCAGCAATAGCAGGTCGTCAACATCTGTGCTATAGCATAGAGTGATGTCCCATGAGGTGATCCATATAGCCTGTGGTTGAGACCATCAAGGAATGGCTTGAGCGTTACTGCGTAAGTGTAAACAGAAAGGGAATTGGATTGGATTGTTTGAGGGAAGAGACCAAACAGAAAGGTCATCAGTCTCATCGGTTTAGGGAGGACAGGGAAGGAAGTCGGCCATGCCCTTTCAAAGGAACCATCCCGGAAATGCCTGGAGCGATTTAGGGAAATCACGGAAACCTAAATCAGGATGGCCGGATGCAGGATTGAACCATCGTCCTCCCAAATGCGAGCCCAGTGCGCTAACCACTGCGCCACCTCGCTTGGTAAGTAGAAAGGGGCAATCTTGCTGAAGAGATCTCTTAATGTTCATTGGGCCTACCATCCATCTGTGGGAAGGGTCCATATGGGTATTCCCATGTGATCCATCACCATTTTTATGTTGGTATCTGCCCCCTGTGATGCCTGAACCAGGGTGAGAATGATTGGCAATGTTGTTGTAATGTGGCTTGAAAAAAGTATGGCAGAGATCTCGTAGTCAGCATTCAAGATTGTGGTCGACTGTTATTGACTGATTGTTCTCCCACTGGCCTGTGTCCAGGCATGTGAGTCCAAGGAACACTGTAGCCCAGTGGAGCATCACGAAATCTCAGAAGAACTGGTAAAACTTGATTGGTAATTCACCAGGCCCTGGAGTTTTACTGATCTCACCATTGTCCAAGACATACTCATCTCTTTCAGTGAGAGACGCTCCACTAATGCTGCCACTATTACCATGTCGATAGTGCTTATCACTCACTGTAACACTATTGCAGTGGCCTTGTTATCTATGCTTCTTCAGTGGCCTTGTTATCTTTGCTTCTTTCCGTATAAAGATGACGAAAATTAACCTCCATGGCTTTCACTATGGTAGCTTAGGTCATACAGGAGAGATCGTTTCGCATCGTAAGTTTTGCGACTGACCATCAGCGATATTGGCACATGTCCACCAGAATGTGGTACATTGCAGCTGTTCAGTGACGTGATTTCGTGTGGACAACAGAGCCTTGTAATCGGTGCTTGCTTCAGTGTTATTCTTACTGTCTGGTGATGTGGATAGTGTGTCTAGGTCCCTGAGGGCCGTGTACTAAAAGTCCAAGGTCTGTCAGTGCCATGCAACTGCGTACTTGTGAAACTGGTAACTGATGTGGATTGCTGAGGGTTATCGGGAGTGATGTCGCTCACAGTTGGCCAATTTTTTAGCAGCTTGCTAAAAGTAATCTGGGTCCTGGACGTGAGTTATATTCATCTTCCAAAGGCTGTTACTATGTCAGAATCGTCAGAGGACGATGTGCATCGTACAGATATAGGCACTGTGATCAGAGAAGGCCAGACGCCATCCTTAGATGCCCACCACTTCCAGTGTAAGACCTTGTGACACGTATATGCGACCCAGATGGCTTGCCAAATGACATAAGATGCGTTTGCCCAGAGCTGTCACTGTGTACTTTTCTCCACGTGTAGTGCAAGTGAAGATTGTGAATCACCATATCCGATTCTTTTTTTGCATGTCCATCCTTTTGACTGGATGACTTGGGGACCATGGCTGTTCACTACTGTAAGAAAATTAAACGCCTACAGCCGTCCTTATGATCTTATTTATTGTGGAGCTATCACTTTCGGCACTTCAATGAGCCACCATCAGGCCTTAGTTGATGCTGAAAGGGCTATCACAATCCATATGTATGCTGCATCAGTGGCCAACGTAACTGGTTTACACAGACGTTCTGGAACTGATGTCAGCACTCCCAATATCAACTGGCAGTTGGGAGGTGGGCCATATCTAGAATAGAACCTGGCCCACTCATGACACTGGTGGTGCCCCATTGTGCATAAACATTAAGCAATCATGTGTCGAATGCCATATGCTGTGGCCGCTAATCCTTGAGGGGAGGGGAGATTTGTAATGTCAGTGGCTTTGATACCATCCTACACCAAAATCACAATGCCAGTGTCATGTACATTGCTAACCATAAAAGTCCAGGAGTGCATTCATTTGCATTTATTGCAGGAATGTAAAGTCGATTCCTGTGGCTCATATTGTTTCTCTTGGGAGTTGGATATTGGCAGGAGAGCTAAGCATCTTGATATTGATCGTGGCCAAGAGGTAAGCCTGCCAGTGCACTGGTTGGGCAAAATCATCCACAGTGATGGTGGACAGAATGTACATCGTCTGACGTCACACCCCATAAACCATGGCACACCTGCTGTTTTTCAGACTGGATGGTCTGACTACATCTCAGTGGACACCATATCAAGGTACTGCCCAGTCTCAACGTCCTCACCCACAACATAGGTGCAGAACTTTGTTCACATCCCATAAGGTGGCTGATAGGAATGGACCAAATGGCTTCAGAAACTGCACTGGAATCTTCCTGCTGTTCACTGTTTGCCATGGAGGACTGGCATATGAACGATTGCTGCTCCACCTTCCGTTCTGCAGGGGTTTAGTGGGTGGGAATGGTGTCACCCTCATAATCGGCATCCTGCTGGATCAGTTCTTCAGTTCTTATTCCTCAGGCGAGTGAGAGCTATCGTGTTCTGACGGGGTCCTGCACCATCGCTTTTGGCGTTTCAGTGACAATGGCATTGACTCACACCTCGCTCGAACAAAGGCTTTGGTTAGTACTATAAATTGTCATCTTGCTGTCGGCAGTGGCTGTAGTGTGCAATGGTATAAGTGGCATTGTGTGGAGATACATCACTAGGCAGGTTGACTGACTGGCCAGTCGACAGTCCACGGATTGTTATTCTAGTTCAGCAACATAAGTCTGTTGTGTCTGGACAGAGGGAGATGTCGAGAGTGCCACTACTTAAGTTACCACTAAGATCATCAACATCAGTGGATGTACCAGGTCCTGCTTTTGAACTTGTGTGGTTCGACACTGGAGGCATGTGTATCAAATGTGACCTTCCTTGCCACATCTGGAACACGTTTTAGGTTAGCCACAATAAATAACTGTGGCCTGGCAGCCTCCTAGCTCGAGGTATGATGGTAAATGTCATCGGAGTTCAATGTATACCTGCCAAATTCCACTGAGGACAGGATACATCTTAAATTAAATCCATTTTTATGCCACATGTCCTTGTACCGAGCCGTAAGAGTCTACCATTGCCACGACATCTACAACCAGGAATTGGCTCAAATAGCTCTGAGGACTATGGAAAATCTGAGGTCATCAGTCCCCTAGAACTTAGAACTACTTAAACCTAACTAACCTAAGGAAATTAGAAACATCCATGCCCGAGGCAGGATTCTAACCTGCAACCATGGCGGTCGCGCTGTTCCAGACTGAAGCGCCTAGAACCACTTGGCCACTCTGGCCGGCCCACGAATTGGAAGGATAGTTCGAACATGCATGTAGTCCACAGTCTCTCTCCGACGTGGTCACTCTCGACCCTGCCAACATTTCTGTCTGCGTGGCAGAAGCGGAGTCTTTGCTTCATCTCTCAAAGAAACTTGTCATATGTAGAGTCATTAATAACTTTTCATAGAGCATACTATATACGTTCAAAAAGTGGATACCGACGATGTTGGCAACCAGAATCTTGGCCTCCTTCTTCAAAAAATGCGAAGTGTCTTCATAACATTGCGAGTTGATTGTGGTTCCACGTTTGGGGAACTCGACGAGCAGAGGTTCCCTTGTGGTCGAAGAAGGTCACCATGATCTTACCGGAACTTGTCTGAACTGCTCTGGCTGTGGAGATGTGGAATGTTTCCACTGGAGGCTTTGCCTTTTTGCCCTCAGGCTGTCGGTATTCTGTCGGACGGAATCATCCAGCCCACTCCCACATTACAATCGGACGAAGGTACTACCCGAATCTTTCACTGTGTGATTTTCACTTCCATAGCTATCTGCAGAAAGACATACATGGACGTCGGTTTCAGTCAGACGAAGTTCAAGAATGGGTGTGGTTGAGGATCCGTCACTGGCCGACTGCGTTCTATGAAACAAGAATCGATCGTCTCGTCTCCCTGTGGGATAAAAATCTTAAAACATGTTGTAATTAATTTTGAACAGAACCATTCCATAGTCCTCTTGTGGCCTTTGTTCTGTTTTCATTTGACTGCACCTCGTATACTGCCAAATGTAGTGATTATTTCAGAAATGAGGCAATAACAGTTATATAAATGTGTATAATAAAACTGAAGCCTTCAAAATATATGCGTACTCATCAGTTCATTTGCAGAACTGGTAAATAGAACATATGAATTTCATTTTTTGACATGATTGATACAAAACATTATACAGGAACTTCATCTTGTAGGAATATTAGGAGAGATGCTACAGTACAGAAAGAAAGGGCATGACCATCATCGATGTATGGATTAAACCCAGATACCCAAGAAAACATCAGACTACAAACGTATCAGTAGAGAAAGGATAGAGTGGCTATGAATAAGAAGATACGATCAACTTCAAATTGTTTGATTTCACAATAGGCCAAGCTGTTTAACATGATCTTGATGATAATGAAGTTGAAATCTGAATAACAATATTGGATGGGATTACTAATATACAGTCCCTAGCATAACTTACATCCCAGAAGTTACTAGAGTGCATTTAGTACAGTTTCTGTTTGGTTTTAACTGTATTTCATAAAAATTATTTCCAGAAACATTATCATTAGTTTATTGTACATGAAATAAGAAGTAGTACACTGGTAATATTTCCTATGCCTATAATATATGTAACTGGATAGCATAATATGCAATTAGCATAATATGTGACAGTGTACTATGAGGTTATAAAAATATGTAAAATAAAACAGGTGTATGTTGTAAGGATTGATTTTGTTTAGTACATTGGATGACAGCTATTAACATTATTAACTATTGTAAATCTGAAACAAGTAGTTGCAAGGTAATATCAGCCCACTAAAAGAACATTATATTGACACTTGCCTTATAGAGATAAACAGATGATAATTATTTTTGATTAACTTATTAGATTTAATGCAGGTTTTCAGATTAATCATAACATGAAGAAATAATATACACTACCTGACGAAAAAATTGAGGTACCCAAAGATCATGGTAAAACGCAAACGAAACATGTAAGTGATTAGAGGTGCATTTTGCAATGACAGAATGGCTACGAGAGTGGAGCAGCATTGTTCGTGTTTGGTTTCCTTTCCAAGGCTGGTAGGGAACATAAGAGACATAAACAGCAGCAGATGCTGAGTGGTCACTGTGAAGGAAACAGGATGTATGGACCCATGCATGGTAGCGTTATCAACGCCTCACAGAACTTGAATGGCGTCTCATTGTGAGTCTTCATTATGCCAGCTGACCAAATCATGCAGTATTCAGACTTTTGGGTCATCCAGATATGTCATTGGCCCAATGATGGACAACTGGGAGCAGAGGACAGGCCTACTCATCAAGGTTGCAGTCAGCAACTTCTGACCACCATGAGAAGATGGCACCTAGCCCATTGTAACACCTCCACATCTACACCTGCCATCAAAGAACAAGAAATGGACTCCCTGCAACATTCTGCGCCATTCCACACCATTTGTTAGAGACTAGCAACAGCCATACTAAACATTTATAATCCCATGTGTAGGCCCAAATCAAAACCACAACACAAACAGTTGTGTTTGTACTGGGGTGTGACTGGAAAGCATGCGCAGCTGTTGAATGGCGTCTCATTGTGTCCTGCAATGACTCGTGGTCATACATGACCTTGGATGACCAGCAATGGCGAGGATGACAGTGGCCTAGGGAATGGTCCCATTCTTTGTCTGTTTTGGATGGTATTGCGGTGTTACTTCTGGCGTCATTGTGTAAGGAGCCACGGGACATGCACAGTGATTGAGAGCACTCTGACAACACAACAGTATATCATGGAAGTCCTATGTCCTCAAGACTTACCTCTCATATGACACACCTTGGTGACCTCTCAACAAGATAAAGCTCTTCTTGAGCTGCCTGCATGTTATTGAGCTACTCCTGTGGCCATGCCAGCAAGATCCATAGATATTTTCCCTGGAGTCAATTCTTTCCCAGGATGTCAAGGACTAGTTACAACAGTTGTAGGCCGGCCGGAGTGGCCGAGCGGTTCTAGGCGCTGCAGTCTGCAACCGCGCGACCAGTCCGGCAGCAGGTTCGAATCCTGCCTCGGGCATGGATGTGTGTGATGTCCTTAGGTTAGTTAGGTTTAAGTAGTTCTAAGTTCTAGGGGGCTGATGACCTGGGAAGTTAAGTCCCATAGTGCTCAGAGCCACTTGAACCATTTTTTGAACAACAGTTGTGGACTGGCTTGTCTTAGGAAAAGGTACAATAGTCTCATGACAGCCTTCCCAAACGAATCAGTACACTCAACCAAGGCCAGAGGAAATGCAACATCATACAGATAAGTAGGCGTATACATCTAAGATCTTGGTAAATATGATTCGATGTTGTAATCACAAAAATAACATCACACATCCAATTAACCCATGAAATGATATTTCTTTTCTCCTCTCCTTCTGAGTGGTTCATGTTATTTGTCGGTCAATCTATATCATGTTTGTGGTTTGAAAATTCAAGGAGTAAGCTTAACAGCTTGAAGTGCTCTCATTTGGAATTATTTATTCCTAATTAATTTCAGATTAATACTATGTTGACTGTGATATAATTATGAACAAATGTTGGTCTTGTAAAGCTGTTTGATCCATTAATATTTCATTGATTAAATATCATTAACATTCTCTACAAAACTTCTATTTTTGAGCTGTGTATGTCCATTTCAAACTCGGTGTGGATTTACTGAGAACTATGTCCATTTTATGGATGATATTACAATTATTATCTATGCTGTATACAGAACGTTTTTCAGTTCTGAGGTGTATGTCAACAATGTCTTGGGCGCTTCAATTCTCCTTAAATCTGGTATGCATATTTCTTCCTCTTTGACAAATGATTTTTTTTTTCGCGCTGTTAGAGGCGCCATGTCACGATTTCCGCGGCCCCTCGACGGAGGCTCCAGACCTCCCTCAGGCATGGGTGTGTGTGTTGTCCTTAGCGTTAGTTAAAATTAAAGTAGTGTGTAACTCTAGGGACAGATGACATCAGTAGTTTGGTCCCTTAGGAATTCACATATATTTTAAGCTTTTTTAAATATTTTAGAATGTTATTTCTCCGTTTTTATTAGTGTTTCTATTTTTTGTTGTTCATTTTCACCAATGACTGACACAATTTTTGATTATAGACATTATTATCGACTACATATTTCAATGTGTTCAGTTAAGTCACTGTTTACTTTTGAAATGGCGTCCTAGTTAGGAGCTCTATCGCAGTGAAAATATGCTCTGTTACATTGTTCAGGATGACATGATGAACTGAGTATGATTACGTCTGTTGGTGTAGGGTTTTGGAAAATATTAAATTTGTGTTTCCCGTTATCATTTGTTATGTGACAAACGAAAATTGATTTGTTTTCCTGTCTCAAATTTTCGTTGGTGAAATTGAGATTCCTGTATATTTTATTGACCTCTACGTAGATGTACTATTGTACCCATTAATTAATACTTTCATGTCATCAAGGTTCCATCTACAGTGCACAATTTTCATACACAGTCCACAACTTTCTTCAAGAATTTTGTGTTTTAGTTATGTATTTCAGCTAGAAGGCAACAGCCCACAGATAGTCCATTATACTGTATATATATATATATATATATATATATATATATATATATATATCACCATTAAAGCTAAAATAATTGCTTGACAGAACGAGTTTTGTGATTGCTCATAACTGATCAGTTACTTATATCTGTTAATGTCAGTTGTAAATTGACAATGATATCACATTTACAGCTTCATTTCCAAAATAATGACTATATTTGCAATGCATTGCTCCTACATTACTTTTTGTCGTGTTCTAGCGACTATGTTTCACTAGTCACTCCGCCTTAGAATTCACTCTTTGTCAGTCTTCTCACCCGCGGCTGTTGCCGGGCGATTCTAAGCGCTTCAGTCCGGAACCGCGCTGCTGCTACGGTCGCAAGTTCGAGTACTGCCTCGCGCATGGATGTGTGTAATGTCCTTAGGTTAGTTAGGTTTAAGTAGTTCTAAGTCTGATGAACTGAGATGTTAAGTCCCACAGTGCTCAAAGCCATTTGAATTATTTGAATCGCCAGTCTTCTCCGACCACCGGTGGCGTCAGTACTTATGATTTCGTGCAGCCTTATTTCGAAATGGGGCCATGGCGGTACTCTTGAACGACGTAAAACGATTACGTTCTGCACAAAACTCGACAAAAAAGCTGCAGAACTCACGAATTGCTTCTACTATCCTATGAGAAGTCTACTCTTCCATACGTGTAGCATTCCAGTGAATAAAGAGAGTGAAGGGAGACCAGGAAGGGTTGGGAAATGAACCCCGCTCTAGATACCCATAAACCTGTGTGTAGACTGTTGAATGCTGTCCATCGAATTAGTGTTCGACTTATGGCTGATGTTCTGAACATCCCGGAAACCGCTGAGCACCGCGTCGTTACGAAAGATCTGAAAATGCGAAAGCTACACGCTAAGCTGGTCCCCAAACTGTTGTCGGATGAGTAACAGTCTGATTGTGAATGAACTGAAGGAACAGAATAATTTTAGAAACGTTATTACTGCTCATGAATCGTGGAAATTTCAGTGCGACCCAGAGACGAAGTGCCCAGTTCCAACTGGTACACTTCGGCCTCCCTGAAACAGAAAAAGGGAGGATGAGCAAACTCAAGATAATGTTAACCATAGTCTTCAAGTAGGACACCACAGCAGTGTATCTGTTAAAGGACATTGTAGTGATCGCATCTTGGCTGCTGCCTAGATTTATTTACTTTACTTAATTTTACACGATAAACAAAGTCGGCCATTAGCGTCAATCCTGAAGTGCTGTCCAAAAAAGTACAACAAAAATGCAGGAAAGAAAAATATTTTTAAACAGGACAGCCTAAAATTCGTACTTACTGGAGCCAACATGTTATAGTATATCCAGTTATTTAGAAGTGGACATGACTGTTCTGAAAGCGAACACGTATACCATACTTTGCAAGCACCTAGTTTATACAGACAGTTTTAAACACGACAATGTGCCCATCGAAATGTGTGTCTATGTGCCCCTGGGTCCCTGGCGAAGATAACGTGGCTACGCTGCGGCGGCCCCCTATGCTCCTGACCTCACTGCCACCGACTTCTTTTTATTCTCCAAGTTGAAGAACGTAACGAGGGATAGTGATTTAACTACACTGAGGCTATCGCAGCCGCTGTGAAAAAAATTCTTTAAAAGAGATTCAAGTCAAGGCCCTCGAATGGACGTGCCGGTCGTGGGAGAATCGGTGGAAAAAAAGTGTAGATGGTCATGGACAATACCTTGAAGTACAACACCCTTTCTTAAATGTATTTCAGGACTTTTGGGACACACCTTGTATAATGTGTTCTAGCAACTACGTTTGAAAATACATATATCAGTTAAGTGTTTGCAGGTATCTTGTCTGCTAATAAACTGAATGAGAACTTGTATCAGAAACTTTCAGATTTGCGATGCATATGTATATCGCTGTTATTGTTTTGTTTTTGAAATAATAAGTGTATGTGGCAATACATTACTGCTGGATTCCTTATATAGCAAAATTTCCAGTTAATTAATTAACATAATACATTCTAATAAGTATAACGGAAGTTCCTAAAGTCAGCTATGCTGTACAACATAATGATTGTTCAGTTTCTGCAAGTTTTATGTAAGATATATAGTGAATATCCATTTCAATCTAATATTTTTCGTGTTTTGTAACAGACTGTTCTTTCAAGGATCTTAACTTGTATCATTTAATTATTTATAGACAAATAATAACACGTTCTCTATTGTGAGAGGATATACATGTCAATTTTAATATAACATGAAGAGAATGTACGATATATACAGATGTACAATAATAATGATATATACTGACTGACTCGCTATCTGGCGTAGAAATCGAATGAATGTATAACCCTAACTCACTTTCAAATCTGACAATGTCATGTTTTATGCAGGTTATATTATGACATAACACATGTTCTTTCATTTTTGCTACTTGCGCTTATAGTGCTACATATTCGCAATCCAACAAGTAATCATGGGTTACATTTCGAAATTACAGATGTGTTGCTCTCACCATAAAGAAATTTAAAATTTTTAATGTAAGTGTTTAATGCTTTTAATGGTTGTCCAATTGTTTTATGTCTTACCTATTGTGTCTTGTCAAAATACTGTATGCCCTTGTCAGTGTATGATATCCAGATTCTGTCGAAAGATGTCCGATTAGGACGAAAGTAATTTTTGAGTAACGGAACAAAATATTTTAGCACATGGGGTCATATTACAAGAAAATTTTTGTAATGTATAGCTCTCGGGTTTTCAGCTAAGTGAGCATGCCAAAATGGCGCAACGTTTCGATGATTATCACTTCCTGGCAGTGTGTGAAGTTGACAACTTGGTTATTGTTATACGTATAGGGGCTGCAGTGCGGTCGCAGCCCCCTCGCCACAAACCAGTGTGGGTGGAGGTAGGGGAAAAGGCCGCACTCGATTTCCAGAATTGACAGTCAGACTCTTCCTCAGTCGCCATAAAGACGTCTCTTGACTAGGAGTGTTCGTGGCATATTTTTGTCCGTAAATGGTTCCAAGTAGACCTTAGTTGGTGGTCATAATCTCTGCTGTCATTAAAGCAGGAAAGTATTTTGCCCATTATTTTTTAGCAGGTGGAGCTGTAGTGTCAACAGGTTGACTGAAGATCGTTGACCATTTTCAGATCAAGTATTTACGAGAAGCTCTGGCCCTTTTTGCCCTGATGGAAGTGAGAACAGTGAGAACGAATCGCAAACATTAAGTTAGCATCACAAAACAAAAAACAGCCTTACGTGAAACCGTCCAATAGTCCTTCATTTTCACCCCACAAACATGATGGTAGAGTTATCTCAGTGCATTAACCCTTCGATGTGTAATGGGGGCCTTTCAGGCTCGAGAGCGAATTAATTATCCATTTAATCATATTAAAGTCATATATAATCGGATCGTACTTTATGTAATCGTTAAAAATACGTCTAGTATAAAATTATATTCAATGTAGCGAAAGTTTATGGAAACAATGTTTTCTTAATGCTATGCACACACTTCATGAATGTTAGTACCAGTGATATTTTTATACTGGGAATCGTTGCACGTTTTAGACTCTAGCAACGGCGATAATGTGCTTCCTGAACGTTGTTGAAGTTGATCTCACAATGAAAAGTGTTGCTCTCATAGCTGATGTAAGTAATTACGCTTGTTATTCTGTTCGTTTTTCTTTCTTCTCCCTATCTGTGACAAATAATTATTTAGGCTTTCTTTTTTATCAAATGAACGTTCGTTTCTTACAGTATGCAGTCATCTAGTACTTCTCGAAAAAGACAACCTACTTATAGTACAAGTTGGACAAATGTGAATCTAGCATTCGTTCCAAAGATGAAACTGATCCTGCCTACAATTTATGTCAGACAGGTCAGAATCTGAAGAAAATTGTGACGGATCTTGTAATGCAAAAGATGTAAGCTTACAAAGAATAGCCTCACCTGCTAATAAAGCGCAGACTGTAAATTCAAATAATAGAATTAGAGCAGTAACTACTCTTCGCTATAAAAATAATACACAAATGGCACCTGAAATGAAATGGTTTAAGGCTCGAGAGCTTCTGTCTTCAACATTTAGATTCAGAGTTGATTTGACTACTGTGCATTATCTACCGAAGAGGAGGAAAAAGAGTGTGGTATTACTAAGTTCCATGCATCATGATTTTATTTTATAACAAAACAAATTAACCTGTGGATTACTTTGACCTAAAGGTGCGTAATTACACTTGCAAAAGACAGGCAACGAGTTGGCCGCTTGTTCCATGGGCAAATGTAATGGATGTTTCAGTTATAAGTGATATCTGTTTATTCACAAATCAACATGCAGAGTTACACAATGGAAAATCGTATAAAAGAAAGATTTTCTTGAAAGACGTGGCTGGCGGACTTATTCGTCCACATATGGAGTCCAGAGCCAAAACCCCAAATGTGCAAAGAAATCTCCTACATGCATTGGTTTGACGTGCCGTCCAAAGTGGCCAGGAAATGGACATACGCACCAAAGAAAAATTCCCAGAAGAAGATTTTTTTATGTCCACTTGAATTGGAAAGGATAATTATTCAGTTTGTCATAATGTTCTAACAATGTATAAAATGAACATAGTATGTTCATTTGTGTAGATTTTTTTCCAGTACTGAGTAGCTCTTTGTGACAGGTATTCTAATCTTTATATGGATAAAATGCTGTGTAGCTTAATTTTTGTTGTATCTGTGTAATGTGCAACTTGGCCATTTCTTCTTTCTATTTTGTCTTTGATTTCCATTGTAACTCACCAATGTGCGATTTCTAGTTTATATCAATGGTTATACAAGTTATTATAAGCCATAATAATAAAACTAGTAAAGATTAAATTGAAACTTCTTTCACTGAAATTAATGCCCAAACCTTTTCGTTAATGTTTTCCTAACTAACTATAGGTATGTTTTATAAGACTGTATTCACTTGTTTATAAAATTAAGTTTTCGTAATAAACATATCGAGGCTGAGAAATAAGGAAGTTTATAAAAATCTCTGTGAGTGTTCTGAGGCCTCCACGCACATTAACGAGAGTCCGAATACTCATGCATCCAAGGTTAACGAAAGTTCTAGTTGTCGGATAAGTCTCTCTATCCCGCGTATCTGATTTTTCATACCTTGTTTGTAGTTCTCTAATATTTATGTACACCAATATCTCATGGTGCTTAAGCATTTCCCTGCAGCAAAGCTTCTTTCATGTGCTGAACAATGTGGAAACATCCACCCTCCTAATTGATCAATTATTTGCATGTAAGCTTTAGAAGTTTGAAGAATTTATAGATCTCTGATTACGTGGGACCGTATTTCTTACCATAGTGAACCGAGTTACCGCTCATTTGGCCGTTATTTTCACACTATGAGAATAATGTTTTCAGTGATTTTACCTAGGGCTGTATAGCAAGCACAGTGGTTTAAGCTAAATGTTATTTCTAGTCTTCATCCAGAAGAAAGGTATGATGCAGCTCTGCACACTAGTAAATTCTATGCTGTTGCAATCTACATCGATGTGTACCTACTTCTTGTCGTCAAATTTGCTTTGCCCATACAATTTTAATCCCCCCTATTTTCACCCATTAGCAAAGTGACGATTCCTTGATGCCTCATAATCTGTCTTATTAATAGATCGTTTCTTTTCGTCGTGTTGTGCAATAAATTGTTCTGCTCCGTAATTCTGTTAAGTACTTCTTCGCTAGTTATTCAGTCTACGGTTTTTCCAGCATCACATTACAAAAGCTTTAATAAATGCTGCCTATGAGGCTCCAAGGGCTCTAAATACTTTAAAATTCGCTGTAGTCTGTAATGTAAACGTTCTTTACGTAAACCGTGCTAATGCAAATTTCGATCGTAAGTTATTTTCAAGCATCTGAAGAAATAAACCAATATGGAAGAGCATTGCATTGTCTGCATGCATCGCCGTGTGGAAATAAAACATTCCACAGCTTGCAGTAACATAATAACTTTACAGTTTAATAGTTCTACTTACATGCACGATGTCACGCATTACATAGTGTAATTATCAGATTCTTTCAGCTTACACGTAAAAAAGAGACGTCATATTACATAATTACATTAGGACTGGATCCCGATTAATAACATTACAACGTCACATGTTGTACAATGAAATGTTGTAAGTTATTGATGTGATTTCGGTTCTATTGTAGTTATGGAATACGGCGTCTGGTTTAGTACGTGTAAGCTAGAAGAATCTGATAATTACATTCTGCAAAACGTGACATCGTGCAGGTAAGTATAATTATTGTGGTTCAAATTAACTAATCACACAATTTATCCTCTAGTCATCCTTGCTTAGTCTTTTCCTGTTTCCTCCCAGCCTCATTTTATAGTCGTCTGTGTTCCCTCTCGCCTGCTTCATTTGCTATAGTTTTATATTTCCTCCTACTGTGAATTAGATAAAGTATCTCATGTATTATCCAACGGTTCCTGTTGTGGCTTTTATTTTCCCTAATTGTTCCTCTGCTACCTACACTGTTTCATCCTTCAAAGCTTCTCACTCATTTCCCATAAAAATACTTTCACTTATTATAGTTTTAATTTCCTGCTTTCCTACCATTTCCTTTGTTTTGCAACCATTAACTAATAGTCAAAGTACACATTTGCTCCTAGATATGATATAAAATTTAAAATCTGGTTTCTAAATCTCTCTCTGACAACTTACAGTGTCTTCCTGCCTTTTCCAGGTAATCTTTTATCATGATTCAGAAATCACAGAAATGATTAAATTGTGCTCAGACCAAAATTTGGCCACGCTGCTTCCCCTTTCTTCCATTCCCATATCCTGTGATCTGCTACTTTTCCTTCTGTTCCTTTCTCTAATATCAAGTTCTAAGCTCCCATCACACTTTGTTTCAATAATCGATATATTCTTTCAATCTCTTCACAACCTGCTTAGCAAGTAGACATATAGTCTTGTTTTGCTACGGTGGGTCTTAGCTTCATATCCAACTTGGCTAGGATAATGCATTCACTATAGTGGTCATTGTATTTGAGTGTTATATCTGTTTAATTACTCATAATTGCACCTATTCCAGATTTAATACTGTTCCTCCCGCCCCCACACATAACACTTTCACACTATATATATATATATATATATATATATATATATATATATATATATATATATATATATAATCTGGGAAACTGGCTCCTAAAAGTATACAATGTATGATTCTAAAACCTTATTCTCTTTCTGAGCTCCTTGTGCGACAATGCAGAAAGACTTGGTAGATAAGTAGCCACTGTACATGACTGCTGGCAGCAGTGCTCAAGAGAATGTACAGTCGTAAGAAGGCCGGGTTCTGGACGGACGCGTGGCGCTACCGAGAGGAACTACCACCATGTTCGGCGTAGCTCTGGCGCATTGGAGTGGATCCGCAGCAGCAATAAGACAAAACGGGCTCTTAAAAATCGGTTAGTTAAGGGGCAGCTCCGAGAGAGGCATATGCGTGTATTCCGCTTACCCCAAACTACCGCCATTTGCGACTTCCGTGGTGTCAAGCAAGAGCTCTTGGAGGGCAGCGTGGAGGTCTGTTATGTTTTCTGCTGAAGGCCGGTTCTACCTCTTTCTTAATGATGGACGTGTCTAGGTTAAGAAGGAGGTCATCTGAGGGCCTCCAACCAACCTATCTGCAGGTTACACATATTGGACCTTTACGTGGAGAAACGATCTGGGATGCGATTTCGTATGACTGCAGGAACACTCTCGTAGTTATCCTACGCATCATCATAGCAAAATTGTACGTCAACCTGGTGATTCGTCTGGCATGGTGCCATTCATGAACTGCATTCCAGGGGATGTTTCCCATCAGGATACCGCTCGCCCAGATACCGCTGTTGTAACGCAAAATCCTCTACTGAGTGTCAGCACATTGCCTTGGCCTGCTTGGTCAGCAGCTCGTCTCCGATCGGGCATCTATTAGGTATCAACAAACGACAACTGCAGCATCATCCACATCCAGCGTTAACCGTCCATGTATTGATCGATCAGATGCAACAGACATGGAACTCCATCCCACAAACTGACACCTGGCACTTATACGAAAAGCCATGAACGTTTGCATGGTTGCGTTCAACATTCTGGCCGTTACACCGTCTCTTAACGTACCAGCATTTCACGTTTGCTATGGTTTATCTCTCGCTTATATTAACTTATGATCTTCCAATGTTAATCACTGAAATATGTTGTCCAGACAAATGTAATCCAGAAGTTTCATTACTCTACATTATTTTTTTGTTTTTGTGTTGTGATTTTTTTTCCGTCAGTGTGTGAGGTCAAGACTGATTATTTGGGCCATTTTTACAGTACTAGACCCGATGTCTGTATATGTGAATTACTTAAACTGTATCGCTGTAAACGAGATCTATGGAAGAATGAAACTGCTACTACTACTACTACTACTACTACTACTACTAAATCGCTAATTCCACTCTCTATTTTTCTATTTTTTTTAAAAAAAAGAAAGTTCTCTAACCTGCCCCCCTAAACTACTGTGTTCGTTAATTCTATACTAGATCCCAATAAAACATAAAACGACAATTTTCACATAAGCAAAGTTCCCAAGTGCTAGCAAGTGTTCCAAAACGCTTCTCACTTGCATATTGAGTACTGTTATGTAATGCAAAAGGACACTAAGCATGTTGACGATCAAGAAAAGACAACGTCCGTGCTCTGATACTGGGAAACAAAATATGATGTTATAGCTGTGTGCCGATATATTTCAGAATTTAAAATTACTCTCCCTACAAAAGAGTTGCTAACGGTTTCGCTGAAACAATTTCAAGAATATCTTAGAGCTGCTACAATAAATAAAACTTTATCGTATATAAAAGTACATAGAATTTTACACAAACATTCTAACTAAAGGAATGAAGAAGAACAGTTTCTTCAGGTTTTGTTCTTACCCGTGAAGTAACTGTTCGATATTGTGATTAGAGAAACAGCCAAATTTGGAGTTTCAATTATTCATGTATTATTCGAGAAAGTACCACAAACAGCCCTAAGTTTCATGAGTATTGATTTCTCCCTTATGGGCGTGTGGCGTTGTCCTGTTTCAGTGAGGATACCACTGCAGCATATCATTGTCATCATCACCAGTCAGTTCGATCACGGTGGTGCTGAGCCCTCTTTGAGTCGGCGTGCGACATAGGATCCCTGCAGGTTTTTCCATTTCTGCCTGACATGAGCTTCCTGCTGTCAACACAGTCCAGCTATGTTTCTTAAATCTCTGACAGGTCTTCCTCTTGGTCTTATTTGGTAAATTGGATTCCAATCTAGCACTTGTCTTTAACAACTGCCATCTTCCTTCGTGCGACATGACCAGCTCACTGCCAATTGAAGGTATTCACTCTTTCCATTATTTCATTAATTCATTTAATGTCCATGTCTCATAGCCACAAGCTATTACTGGCAGTATACATCGGTCAAAAGAGGTTTTCTTCAGCTCGACCGAATCTTAGGCTTCAAAACTAAACAATGTCTTCCATAAGCTTGGCAGCCTAATTTACCACTTCGAAATATTTGTGGTTTTAGGTTCCCTTTCATATTTACAGGGCGACCCAGAGAGAAATGTTCTGTGAACGTCTGTAAATGAGTCCTCTCAATAGATATACTCGGATTTCCCTCCAGAGTCCTTCCATTCATCATGTTCCTGCATTTACCACAGTAAATTTTTAGACCAGCTTCGGAGCTGACTATCACAAGTTCGTTAGCTAATATATGAAGTTCAACTGTACTGTTAGCAAATAAAGCAGTATCATCAACAAACCTCAGGTTATTTAATGTCTTCCCATAATTTCGATTCCGTTTGTTTTCCAATCCAGTTTAGACATTTTTTTTTCTTTTTAGGTTTGCTAAAAATAATTTTGGAGATCTAGAGTCATCTCGGTTTACAATCTTTTTCAATGATATTGATTGGTTTCTTCAACAACACTCACAAACGCTGTGGAGGTTTTGTATATGTACTTATAAAACTTTAATGTACACCTGTTCTGCTCATTGTTCTGTTAGAACCCCAAACACGGCTGGGTGACTGATCGAATCGAGCGCCTTTTAAAAATCTATAAAGGCAACGCAAAGAGGTAGATAATGCTCATTTGTTCTACTAATTTGCGTTGTGTGGAGTAAGGATATGATAAAGTGTACTAAATACTGGGAGAAACCTAGTTTGTTCAGTGGAACGAGGGAGGTAAAGTTTAGCACTCAGCCTAGTAGCATATAATTTCCTTTAGATACTTAAGTGGTATGGTTTTCTCTACAAAATGGATTTTTACAAATGGATAGAGGACTGTAAATTGGTGGTGTCAACTTATACACACACCTAGAAAAGGACTTCGAAAATAAGTTACAATTATCCGATCAATATAAATTAACCTTTCCAAACGTACGTGAAAAAAAATATCAAAGCGAGGTAGACAGACTCGGAAACAAAGTGTAAAAGTTTTGTTTTTGGGTCTGCCAGCTGTAAGAAAGTATAAACTGCGACGCTGTCGAAACAAGACAGGAGGTATGGTAACTTTAATTATTTTGTCCTCTTGCTTGTAAAATAGTGCTCGTGGCCTAATATTCGTAACGAACTGTACGATGTCGCACATTGCATAACTTACCAACATATATGCCACAGAGCAGGGCTCCAATTTCATATATGATCTACAATATTATTCCTGTTTTCTACAGCCAAAACTCAGTCTAAACGCAAGAAAGTTTTGAAAAGGTAGGACCTTTTGACAAGTTTTCTCGTAGTGGAACTAAAATCTCCGTCCCTTCTCTCCAATGAAGGTTATTAACTTGTTGTATGTATGACTGAAGGAAAAGAAAATCAATAATGTGTTTCATCTGGTGAAATAGCTATATAGAAATAATAATAATAATAATAATAACAATAATAATAATAA
This sequence comes from Schistocerca gregaria, assembly GCF_023897955.1. Lineage (NCBI taxonomy): Eukaryota > Metazoa > Arthropoda > Insecta > Orthoptera > Acrididae > Schistocerca > Schistocerca gregaria. Next base: position 143,006,449 of record NC_064921.1, read on the forward strand.
TAATAATACAATATGCCATAGTAATAATAACAATACACTGTCTCCAAACAGGTGCCTGGAGTGCAGTGCACAACGTATAACTCATTTTTGTTAGCATTGTCAATCTACACTAGTTTTTCCATCTTTTTTTTATTTACTTCGCTTTCTTCTCTAACTTTGTTAAATATCTACGTTTATTTTGTTCTCTTATTCCTTGATTGAGTTTATTTGTGTATTACAATTCTGTAATATAGTTTACCCTTTTGATCACAGCACTGATGCAGGTTGCATACCGGATCCGAGTATAAGCTGTGAGATTCTATTCAGTACAGACCTACAGACCGTCCGTCGTGTCATCCTTTGCCAATGGCATCGTTCAGATGCGGTACAGAGGAGTGCTGGGCCATCACACTGGTCTCTCTGTCGTTACCAGTTACCGGATTTGCAGTACGCTATTTCTCACACAAATAACTTGCCATCTGCCATCACCAGACAGAATTCACTCCATTCCAGTCCTCCTACGAAGGGACAATCCGTGAAAGAAGGAACTGAACCCGGACCCTGTGTATAGTCGTCAGATACACTGACCAGTTGGTTGCAGAAGTCGGTCTTCAGATGACAGAGGGAAGGCATAATGGTTACATTCAAGAGACTGACCTACTTCAAAGAATTACTGCATTCCTCAGGAATGTCCTGCATTCATTGCATATTAAACACTGGTTTCAGCATTACCTACATCACTTTTCACGCACCGCTTGTTATTAATTACCGAGTCATTAGTAGCACATCTATTATCTGCCATGACAAGTGTGAGTGAGCCCTTGAGCGTGCACAAGCACTCACAAGCTTGTTAACATTTTATTTAACTTGATTCACCACATAACATTTATTTTTGTTTGTTGAACTCCATACACTTTCCGTTCTTGCCTAAGCGTGTAGAAGTGTCAGATTCCTTACGTCCAAACCATGGTTTCACTATTGTGTTCCCTAATTAGAATTATGTCATTGTGAGAGCTCTCCAGATCACTGTATTGTCTTTTCAATTCTCAGCATCTGAAATGTAGTTTGTTTCACATCCTCTAATGAAAGACTATTCCTTCCGTTACTGTGGCTAGAATACTTTAGATGCAAAATTATAATTTTTTCTATTTCATAGGTCTAAAACAGTGCATAGAACATGTGAGCTATCAATTTATTTGCATTTGCTTTCAACAGTTGCGGTATACGAATAATGTCTTTAAACTTCTGAAGTTTTGCAAAATAAAAGCGATAACTAAAAGAAGCGGAACTCCAACGTTAGGTGCGTTATGGGGCCCCTTAGGGATACGGCTGCCAAGAAGGGAAAGAAAATCAATGTGCACTCCGTGTGCATAGCGGGTGGGGTCATTCCAGATGACGGACGGGTCCTCCCGGATGCCATGAAGGGCACAGGGTGCAGCCAGCTGCAGGTGGTTGCTCAAGTCGGTACCAATGATGTGTGTCGCTTTGGATCAGAAGGGATTCTCTCTGGTTTCGAGCGGCTAACAGAAGTGGGAAAGGCTGCCAGTCTTGCCTGCAAGATGAAAGCAGAGCTGACCATTTGCAGCATAGTCGGCAGGACCGATTGTGGACTTCTGGTACAAAGTCGAGTGGAGGATCTGAATAAGAGGCTCACACGGTTATACGATAGTGTAGACTGCAGATTCCTCGACTTGCGCCAAAGGATGGTTGGGTTTCGGGTTCTGCTGAATGTATCAGGTCTCCACTATACGCAGGAGGCGGCTACATGGGTAGCAGCAGCTGTGTGACGTGGACTGGGAGGTTTTTTGAGTTAGAGGGTCTCGGGAAAACACAAGGAGGACGTCAGCCACAAATGGTGCAGGCTGAACCCAGGAAGAACGTAGATACAGGAACCATCGGTATAACAGTTGTAAATTGTCGTAGCTGTGTTGGGAAAGTACCAGAGTTCCAAGCGCTAATAGAAATCACTGACGCTCAAATCGTTATAGGCACTGAAAGCTAGCTAAAGCCGGAGACAAGCTCAGCCGAAATTTTTGTGAAGAACCTAACGGTATTCCGAAAGGATGGGCTAAACACGATTGGCGGTGGCGTGTTGGTTGTTGTTATAAGTAGTTTAACTTGTCGCGAGATTGAATAATATAGTTCCTGTGAGTTAGTATGGGCAAAGGTCACTGTTGTCAACCGGAATAAAATAGTAATTGGATGCTTTCACCGACCTCCCAAATCAAATGATACAGTTGCTGAAAGGCTAAAAGAAGTCTTGATTCTTTTTCAAATACCTACCCGACTCATACGATTGTAGTTGGTGGTGACTTTAATTTACCCTCCATATGTTGGCGAAAATATATGTTTAATTCCGTAGATACGTATAATACATCATCCGAAATTGTGCTAAATGCGTTTTAGGATTAGTGAACACAGTTGTCGTAGCGAGAATGAATATTGTAACCCCCAAATCCTCCAAAAATAAACGAAAAATATACCTATTCAAAAAAGCGGATAAAAACTCACTTGAAGCCTTCCTGTGAGACAACTTCAACTCCTTCTAAATTAATTAAATATGTGTGTAGACCAGATGTGGCCTGAACGCAGAGAAATAGTATCGGCAGCAATGGAGAGATTTATACCAAATAAATGAACAAACGACGGAGCTGATCCTCCTTGGTACACAAAAACGGCCAGAACACAGTTGCAGAAACAACGAAACACACATGCAAACCTTAAACAGACGCAGAATCCCCAAGATTGACGTTGTTTTACAGAAGCTTGAAATTTAGGGCGGACTTCAATGCGAAATGCTTATAACAGTTTCCACAACGAAACTTTGTATCGAAACCTGGGAGAAAATCTGAAGAGACTCTGGTCGTACCTGAAGTACGTTAGCGGCAAGAAACAATCAATGCCTTCTCTACGCGATAGCAATGGAGGTACTATCGAAGACACTGCTGCCAAAGCAGAGTTACTAAACACAGCCTTCCGAAATGTCTTCACAAAAGAAGTCGAAGTAAATATTCCAGAATTCGAATCAAGGAGATCTGTCAGCATTAGTAATGTAGAAGTAAATGTCCTCAGAGTAGTGATGCAACTTAAATCACTTAATAAAAGCAACTCTTCTGGTCCAGACTGTATACCAATTAGGTTCTTTTCAGAGTGTGCTGATGCATTAGCTCCATACTTGACAATCATATACAACCGTTCTTTCGACGAAAGACCCACACCCAAAGACTGGAAAGGTCCACAGGTCACATCAACTATCAAGAAAGATAGTAGGAGTAATCCACTTAATTAAGGCCCATATCATTAACGTCGATATGAAGCAGGATTCTGGTACATATATTGTGTTCGAACATTATGAATTACCTCGAAGAAAACGGTCTATTCGCACACAGTCAACAAGGGTTCAGAGAACATCGTTCTTGTTAAACACAACTAGCTTGTTATTCGCATGAAGTGTTCAGTGCTACTGGCAAGGGATTTCAGATCGATTCCGTATTTTTGGATTTCCAGAAGGCTTTTGACACTGTACCACACAAGTTGCTTATAGTGAAATTGCTTACTTATTTACTATTGTTTGAGTTATGTGACTGGAATTGTGACTTCCTGTCAGAGAGGTCACATTTCTTACTTATTGACGGAAAGTCAGTAAAACATTTCTGGCGTTCCCCAAGGTAGTGTTAGAGGCCCTTTGCTGTTCCTTATCTATATAAACGATTTGGGGACAATCTGAGCAGGCGTCTTAGGTTGTTTGTAGATGACGCTGTCGTTTATCGGCTAATAAAGTCATCAGAATATCAAAACAAATTTCATAGCTATTTAGAAACGGTATCTGAAGGTTGCGAAAATTGGCTGTTGACCCCAAATAACGAAATGTGTTAGGTCATACACATGAGTGCTAAAAGAAATCTGTTAAACTCCGGTTACATGAAAAATCAGTCAATATAAAGGCCATAAATTTAACTCAATACCTAGGAATTACAGTTACGACCAACTTAAATTGGAAGGAACACATAGAAAATGTTGTGGGGAAGGCTAACCAAAGACTACGTTTTATTGGCAGGACACTTAGAAAATGTAACAGATCTATTGAGGAGACTGCCTACACCCGTTTGTCTGTCATCTTTTAGAATACTGCTGCTCGGTGTGGGATCCTTACCAGATAGGACTGACGAAATGTGTTAGGTCAACACATGATTGCTAAAAGGAATCCGTTAAACTTCGGTTACATGAAAAATCAGTCAATATAAAGGCCATAAATTTAACTCAATACCTAGGAATTACAGTTACGAACAACTTAAATTGGAAGGAACACATAGAAAATGTTGTGGGGAAGGCTAACCAGAGACTACGTTTTATTGGCAGGACACTTAGAAAATGTAACAGATCTGTTGAGGAGACTGCCTACACCCGCTTGTCTGTCATCTTTTAGAATACTGCTGCTCGGTGTGGGATCCTTACCAGACAGGACTGACGGAGTACATCGACAAGAGTTCAAAGAAGGGCAGCACGTTTTGTATCATCGCGAAATATGTCACTGAAATGATACAGGATTTGGGCTGGATATCATTAAAAGAAAGGCGTTTTTCTTTGCGACGGGATCTTCTTACCAAATTCCAATCACCAACTTTCTCCTCCAAATGCGAAAATATTTTGTTGACAACGACTACATAGGGAGAAACGATCACCATGATAAAATAAGGGAAATCAGAACTCGTACGGAAATATATGGGTGTTTGTTCTTTCCGCGTGCTATACGAGATTGGAAAAATAGGGAATTGTGAAGACGGTTCGATGAACCCTCTTTCAGGCACTTAAATGTGATTTGCAGAGTATCCATGTAGATGTTGATGTAGATGTAATACTCGAGGTCTTGTAGTGCAATGTTAGTTTGATGAAGTTCTCCACGATAGTCTGTCATGTTCAAGTCTTTTCGAATCTGCATAACTATTGCACACTACATCAATTTCTCCTTTTAGTGTATTCCATTTTTATTCTTCACTCTCTCTTGCATTATCAGATTAAATGTTGGTAGGTGCCTCCTAGTAAATTAACATTTCGTTTCTTTCCGACTGGATTACGTAAGTTACTTATCTGACATACTCATCTAATCTTCAGAATTCTTTTATAAAGACATATTTGAAATTTCCATTTTGTTCTTACCTGTACCTTTCACCGTCCACGTTGAAATTCCATATCAGGTTACAATACAAACAAATAGCTACAAGAAAAACTATCTACACCCACGTTTCTATTCGACGGAAACATATTTCTGTTTTCCAGGAAGTCTTTCATTGATATGGTCAGAATGCAGTTAATGACCTCTTTTGTCTCTATTTCTGCCATCGTGAAGTATTTCGTTGCCTAACTAGCAAAACTTTTCTACTACATGCAGTGTCTCATTTACCAATCCTGTTACATGAGCTTTAGCTGACTTAATTCGAATATATTTAAGTTCATTTTAAAACCTGTTTTCAAGACAGTTGTCTGGCTGAACGATCTCTGACAGTGTGACAATGACATTGGTAAACCTTAAACTGTTCTTTTTCTTCTCATTGAACTCTATTTTTTGTACAAAATTTGTCCATAACAAAACTATCAGCAGCATGTGTCCAAAAGAATTTGTTCTGATAGGAGGGGACCGATCAAAGATCGTATATACTGAAAAAAATTTCGCCACCTGAAGAAACAAACACTTGTGCATTTAATGTGTCACCTCTGGTTTCTACAACATCCACAGACTACAAATCCTCAGAAAATCAAGACTTAGCGCCCGAACCCAGGGAATGGCAGCTGTCCAAAACCTGGGAATTGGCCAGCATTGAAGCCTGGGTTGAAGCCTGGGTTAAAGCCTGGATTGAAGCCTGGGTTGAAGCCTGGGTTGAAGCCTGGGTTGAAGCCTGGGTTGAGGCCTGAGCTGAAGCCTGGGTTGAAGCCTGGGTTAAAGCCGGAGCCGAAGCCCTGGTTGCCATTGGTCGGGAGCGCTGGGCGCCTGCTTGGTGGTGGCGGAGCGCCCCACAGGCCGCCGAGGTTTGGCCGCAGGGGCTGCTGCTGCTGCTGCTGCTGCTGCTCCTGGGGTGACTGGTTGTCTGCGCCTGACCCGCTGGACGCCTGGTTGTCCGTCGCGTTCACATCAGGCAGGCGCTGAATCTCCTGGGCGGCGCAAGCGGAGACCTGCGGACCAGCAGGCAGTAAATTAGTAGCTGTCGGATGGCTCATGAGACTCTTTCTGGTTTCTACGGGGGACGATCAAAAAGAAATGTAACACATTATTTTTCTCGCCCAGTTACGGTTGAAAAAATGCAGTCTTCGTTGTGGAGCATCCTGGAATATTCCCGCTTCAGAAACTGCAGTATTATGAATTTCTGATAGGTGGCAGCGCAACATGTAGCCTTCAAAATGGCGCCTGCAACAGAATTGCGTTCCAAATACACTACTGGACATTAAAATTGTTACACCACAAAGATGACGTGCTGCAAACGCGAAATTTAACCGGCAGGAAGAAGATGCTGTGATATGCAAATGATTAGCTTTTCAGAGCATTCACTCAGGGTTGGCGCCGGTGGTGACACCTACAACATGCTGACATGAGGAAAGTTTCCAACCGATTTCTCATGCACAAACAGCAGTTGACCGGCGTTGCCTGGTGAAACGTTGTTGTGATACCTCGTGTAAGAAGGCGAAATTCGTACCATCACGGTTCCGACATCGATAAAGGTCGGATTGTAGTCTATTGCGATTGCGGTTTATCGTATCGTGACATTGCTGCTCGCGTTGGTCGCGATCCAATGACTGTTAGCAGAATATGGAATCGATGGGTTCAAGAGGGTAATACGGAACGCCGTGCTGGATCCCAACGGCCTCGTATCACTAGCAGTCGAGATGACAGGCATCTTATCCGCATGGCTGTAACGGATCGTACAGCCACGTCTCCATTCCTGAGTCAACAGATGGGGACGTTTGCAAGACAACAACCACCTCCACGAACAGTTCGACGACGTTTGCAGCAGCATGGACTAACAGCTCGGAGACCATGGCTGCGGCTACCCTTGACGCTGCATCACAGACAGGAGCCCCTGCGATGGTTTACTCAACGACGAACCTGGGTGCACGAATAGCAAAACGTCATTTTTTCGGATGAATCCAGGTTCTGTTTACAGCATCGTGATGGTCGCATCCGCGTTTGGCAACATCGCGGTGAACGCACATTGGAAGCGTGTATTCGTCATCGCCATACTGGCGTATCTCGCGGCGTGATGGTATGGGGTGCCATTGGTTACACGTCTCGGTCACCTCTTGTTCGCACTGACGGCTCTTTGAACAGTGGACGTTACGTTTCAGATGTGTTATACCCGTGGCTCAACCATTCATTCGATCCTTGCGAAGCCCTACATTTCCGCACGATAATGCACGACCGCATGTTGCAGGTCCTCTACGGGGCTTTCTGGATACAGAAAATGTTCTGCTGCTGCCCTGGCCAGCACATTCACCAGATCTCTCACCAACTGACAACGTCTGGTCAATGGTGGCCGAGCAACTGGCTTGTCAAAATACCCCAGTGACTACTCTTGATGAACTGTGGCATCGTGTTGATGCTGCATGTCTAGCTGTACCTGTACACGCCATCCAAGCCCTGTTTGACAATGCCCAGGCGTATCAAGGCCGTTATTACAGCCAGAGCTGGTTGTTCTGGGTACTGATTTCTCAGGATCTATGCACCAAAACTGGGTGAAAATGTAGTCACATGTCAGTTGTAGTATAATATATTTGTCCTATGAATACCCGTTTATCATCTGCATTTCTTCTTAGTGTAGAAATTTTAATGGCCAGTAGTTCACGTAGCTGAGTTTCTTCTGGTGGAAATTGAAAGTCGTTTGCACAATGTCTCCGGACACTTCGCAGTGAACAAAAGCATAGCGAGTTGTTGGATGAGGCATCTGTCTTCTTGGCAACAACGTCCATAAACCTATCCCATCTTCCGTGTTCCAACCGGCCGTACAGAGGTGTGGTGTGAATCTTCCAGTGTTGGAACGCACGGACATTCTCGTTGGAAGTGATCGATGGATCACGATGATCACCTCGCTGCACTACATGACGTCTCTGTTGGTAGTGCTGACACAATCATCAACCATTTTGGGTACTGAAAGGTATGTGTCCGTTGGTTTCCTCGCCACCTAACAGAAGACCACAAAGAGCAACGAAGGACGACCTATGCGGAGTTTCTTGCGCGTTACTGAGCGAATAGTCATGGGCAATGAAACATGGGTTCGTCGCTTCGAACTGGGAACAAAACGGCAATCCACGGAGTGACGCCACACCACTCCTCCTCGGAAAAAAATATCAAGGCTCCACTCTCAGCCACTAAGTTATGGCGATGGTCTTGTGGTACTCTCAAAGGGTTATTCTATTTGATGCCGTCCCTCATGATGCAACGATCAACTTTTAAGTGTATTGTGCTTCCCTCAGGAAACTGAAGAAACGACTTCAGCGTGTTCGTAGCCACAAAAATGAAAATCAACTCCTTCTTCCGCACGACCGAGAGGAGTTCACATAACTTAATTGGACTGTTTTTCCTCTTCCACCGTACAGCCCGTATCTCGCACCTTCCATTTATTTGGCCCAATGAAATATGAACTCCGCAGGAAGCAGTACGTCATGGCCATGTTATTGATGCACCAAGATGTTGGCTCCAACGCCAACCAGTAGAGTGGTACCATGTGGGCTTGCAGTTCATCCAGTTATATGGTGCATGTCCATCGCATTGAACTGAGATTATGTGGAAAAGAAAAAAACAAACTGTTTTGCGAAAAACTCTCTTGCATTACATATTCAGCGCCCCTCTAATGTTTATGTCTTTGGACAATGTTTCATTTTTTTACATCCAAATGGAAATATGAAATCGAGGGGTTATGAGGTCGTCCACTGTCCAGGTGAATACTGTTGCAAACAAGCCCATTTTCGGACTACAGGAACGCGACGTGACTGTACGATCATGCACGGACTAACGAAGAATATTTCCGTCGTCTAGGATGCTAGTCGCGTGGGACTGTTGAGCGGTGATGAACAGTATGGCGGCCACTGGTGCATAGACAGTCATCAGCGAAACGACAACACAGGACCCTGGAGTGAAGCACGATTTTTCAGATGTTAGCAGTTTCTGCGTGCAGCATCAGAATGGAGGCTACGAGGAGAACGAATGTTACCAGACTACAGTAGAGACCAGCATCCCGCATGGTGGTGTGGGGTACTACTTGGTACGCGACGGGATCATCTCTCTTTCGTATAACATGGATACTAGACCATACGTTTCTGACATGTTACAGCTGGTGACCGTGCTACAACTTTGAGGTATCAGTGACGTTATGTTTCAACAAGATAACGCAAGACACATATTACCCCTCTGCTCCTGACCTATCGCAATGCACAGGATATTTCCCTGGCAAGCGCATTCTCCACACCTCCACCTATTGAAAACATCTCGTCTTGGGTTGCTGAGACATTGGCATGCCACCACTCTCCAGCGACCACTGTGGATGAACCCTGACACAGAGACGAATCGGCATGGAATCTGCCAAGATCAATTCAAGCCGGGTTAGAGCCACTGTGGCTGCCAGAGGTGGCAACTCTGTGTTCTAAATTTCGTGTACCCAGAAAACACCTACAAATTTAATCATGTATGCTTCCTACTATACAGTGTACAACCAATATGTAAAATTCCGTTATTTGCTATTCTTCATAGTGTCCCTGTTTTACTGTATTTCTGTATGTTACCATCTGTTTATATATAGCCCTTTTGCCTTTTTCAGTGTTTGTATCCATGTAATTTTCGTATTTTCCTTCTTTATTTACCGTTTTTTCATCTTCAAGAGGCTCTCGTGGAAGTTTGACATTTATCTGTCCACCATCTCCACCTGCTACACGTACCAATACCTCAGCTTTCTTATTTATGCACATATTATAGCGGCCAGTTAATACACATTCCATTCGATTAACTAACCGTTTCAATTCATGTCCTTAAATGATCATCAAGCAGAATCAAGTAGATCTTCGGTCTATGGCAAGCAACTCCCAGACTGAGATAAACCTTTACTTCCATCAATGCCTTTTCCAAACATACATTGAAGATCGGAGGTGACAATGAGCAACCTGTTCTTCAACATCCCATGTTTTTGGTCACTGGTATTGACCCATCAGTACTGACGACTCCAGCCTACTTTTTTTTAAAGTGAATAAATTACCCTTCTGTCACTGTACTTGATGCTGTACTACAGGGCCAGCCTCAGCGAGATGAACCGCATGCTGGCCGTATTCACAGGCCTCGTGCGCACCGAGGATCGGACTCACTTGGTTTTGCTCGGTGCTTCTCGGGAGTACCCGGTGCGGGGCAACATTTCATTTAGTATTGCGGTGCGGCACTTTTCGGTCGGGACAAGTCTTTTGAGTTCGGCAGACCCGTTGTGTCAGTCTGTTTCGCCCTCGCTATTTGCTTGTGATATCAAGGACTGTCGCATTCCCAGTGGTTGTTTGCACAAACAGAGCCACTCTAGTGATTATCGTCACAAACTTTCAAAAATCTGTGGTAATAGTAGAATAGACCGATGAGACTTCTCAGAAGCTATAACGCAGTTGCATAATCGACTGGATCCGTATATTTGCGATGAAACAACATTCGAACACCATGCAAAAAGAATTTAAATGTTTAATTGGCAATGAAAGAGCAAAAAATACAAGGATCTATAGATGGGATTCATTGTCCTGTAGATCAGGAAGCAATTTGTGCTAAATAGCGTGGCCACGTCAAGAAATATTGAACAAATAAAAAATTTCTTAATTCTCAAGCGTCATTCGACTGCCAGTTGCAAACAGTTTTCGATGGAATTTAACGAAGAGTGTGGAGGAGTTATATATTACTGCAAAGTACGTTGGTTAAACCAAGGGCATGCGTTGAAGGATTTTTCGATTTAAAATCCACTATTATTGAATTTATGAAGGAGAAACTAGTTCAGGAAAGGAAATCAGAGCATCCGTAATAGATTGCGGACCTTGGATTTTAAGTGGCCGCGACTGCACACCGTCTGCAGTAAGACACTCAATCCTGAGAGACAATTTCTTTCTGATATGACGGATACGCATTTGAAAAGAAAATAATATTGCGCAAGGGAAGCAGTCCAGGATCCTACTCCGTGTGTGTACTGTGTGTATTAAACCGGGGACATAGAAGCGACGGAGATACTTCGTCCCGCAGTAGCCCTCAGTGGTACACAACCCCACAACAGGCCACAGCAGTCCACCCACCCCACCGCCGCCCCTCACCGAACCCAGGGTTATTGTGCTGTTCGGCTCCCAGTGGACCCTCGAGAACGTCTCATACCAGATGAATGTAATCCCAAATGTCTGCGTGGTAGAGTAATTACGGTGTACGCGTACGTGGAGAAAGTGTTTGCGCAGCAATCTCCGACACAGTGTAACTGAGGCGGAATAAAGGGAACCAGCTCGCATTCGCCGAGGTAGAGGGAATACCGCCATAGAATCCATCCACAGGCCCGCCGGCACACCGGACCTCGACATTAATCCGCCGGGCGAATTCGTGCTGGGGGCTGGCACGCCTACGCGCTCGGGAAGGATAGTTTTCTGCACGTTTTGAAGATACTGCCAATCTTACATTTGTTTTCGAGCTGTTTCGAGACCGTTTGCCGTTTCAGGAGGACGCGTCCCTGCGCGTGTGCAGATGTAACCTATTCATCTCCAGTGCAATACCCATTTTATAGGCAAATCCTTTTACGTTTCAATTGTGCAGGACGTCTACACCGTTTTCCTAAGATATAATTCACCATTCGTCCATAATGACGTTGCAAAAGTTCTATAATATTTCTGTCAACATATTTACGGGAGCGATTGTGAAACTAAGTAAGTTTCGATTACGTGGCAACCTGAAAGTAAAATTCTGTTCGTACGCCAACACTTTATACCAGAAAAATGTCTTATGTCTTCAGCGCATTTTTGACCTACGTTGTGGAGCAATATGAAATATGAAACCAAATCATATGTAGTTCCAATGTACTGCTTCCTAAATACGGTGCGTTGTCAGTTTCCCTCCTGCCCTCCTACCAGTAAGACAGTGTGGTGTGGCTGTGGGGTAAGTGTGCAAACAGGCCGATCACTATGGCACAAGAGCTAGGGCACAACTCATGAGCCGAATTCTGGACTGCCTCTGTTGTACTGCTTAAGGAAGAACAAACATCCTTTCCCCAATATTAAAAGACATTGTCGTACAAATGCAGTGTATGAATGCAGCAGGTATGCTACTGAGTATGAGGACAATCAGAAGAAACACGGAACAGATAGAGTACTTAAATACTTTCTAAGGAAGATATACTAAGTCCACAACAGCTTCCTCAGTTATATGGTTTTGCCCAATATATCCGCACAGTAACGAAGCTTCTTGACGATTTCCTCCTGCAGGGATTAGCGCAGAAACTCAATAGCCTTTCTCTTCATGCTCTTGGTCTGGCGCATCCGGATCTATCTCGATGCAGTTTTCCTATCAAATAAGCCTCCAGGTTCGAATGTCTCACAGCAAGAGAACAACAGCCACAAGAATACCAATGACGAACAGTGATCAACTTCACGAGGAAAGAGATTGACGACGTAACAAAATCAGTTCACTCCAACACCGACTGCTAAACCTGTTGCATATTTCATCAGTGGCGCATAACAAGTAGTTGCCACCCTCTCTAGCGAAGATGCGGAAGAGATACGTCGGGAAATGTACAGCACGCTCTCTGGAGACGTCCCACCGAGGACGAACATCACGAAAGCGAAAAGAGCTGCCATTCTAAATCTACGGAACAATCCTGAAATAGTCAGACTACCAGCGGACAAAGGTAATGCCACTGTACCATCGCTGTTGGAGTACATTCGCAAAATGTATGACGCACTCGAGAATGCACGATGCAGAAAATTGAAGAGAGACCCGACCAACAAGTGAAGAAAAAGACTTTCGAGTTTCTGCGCCAGTCCCTGTCGAAGGAAATCAAGAAGCGTCGACCAGGAGCTGCTGCACCACCAAGCCCTATGATTTACCAAAGGTTCACGAACGGGACGTTCCTCTACGTTCTACTGTAAGCAAAACGAGCACACCAACGTACCAGCTGGCCAAACATCTAACGGCGGTATTAGGCCCTTACATCGGTAAATGTCAGCACCACTGCAGGATCTCTGTACATTTCATTTAACAGGTTGCAAGATCTAGGCCTAGGTGACCGGGGCCTTACGGCCAGCTTTGATGTGGTATTCCTCTTAACCAGTGCCGCTTGCTGATTTCTACAAGTTGATCAGGGAGAAATTCAATCCGGCAATGTCTCTTTGAATTTGTGCTCACATCAACATTCTCTCTCTTGCAACGTTGCTTATAATCCGTCTTGATTGCAAAATGTTTATTCACATGACCGGTATCGGTTCCTCTAGAACCATCTTCAGATCTGCAATTTCGGTTACAGGAGTAACCCGTCCACGCTCAGCAACCTCCACATGCTGCGTCACATTGCATTTTGCAAAATTCTTTCTCTTCATTGACGACTGTTATAAACAAACGGAAGGAGTCAGCATGGGGTGCCAACTATCACCAATTGTTGCAAACGTGCTTATGGAGGACTTCGAAGATAAAATCCTGGAAACAGCTGCACTGAATCCTACATGGTTTTTCAGACATGTTGATGACACGTTTGTGGTGTGGCACCATGGGAGTGAAAGACTTCAGGAGTTTTTCCAGCATCTGATCTCTGTGCACCCTAGTATCAAATTCACCACGGAGATGGAAGAAAATGGCGATCTCCCCTTTTTGGACGTTTTAGTCAAGCGCAGAACGGAGGTTACTATAGGACACTGTGTGCACGGGAACGCCACCCACACCGATTTGTTTCTCCAGGCTGCCAACTCGACATCCTTCACTGCGCGAGGGTGTGCTATGTGCACTGGCACAGAGGGCCCGTATAATAGCGGACGAAGAAAGCCTACCAAGGGAGATTGATCACCTTAGGCAAGTTTACAAGAAGAACGTATACGACAAGGGGCAAATCCAGCGTGCTTTTAGGCAGAAAGTACAATCCCAGCAGAGAGAAAACGACGAGGAGGACACGACATTGGCGTATAGGTCATACGCCGGCAGGGTGTCGAACAAAATCGGCAAAATCCTGGCTCGACGTAACATTAAATGCGTTTTTCGCCCACCACCGGAAACGCGTGCCTATTAGGTACGGTGAAATATGACTTGGGGCTCCATAAACATGATGTTTACCGTATTCCACGTAAATGCGGTAAGGCGTTCATCGGGGAGACTGTACGAACAATCGAAGAAAGATTCAAGGAACACAGAAGACACACCGAACTTCCGTAACCAGCAAAATCATCGGTTGCAGAACAGTGCCAGGCTACAGGTTTCTCCAGCAAGTGTGAAGAAACGGAGGTGTTAAGACATAGTCGTCGTATTAGACTGTGTTCTGAAGGAGACTATTGAAATATGGGTGGCTGATGCGCAGGCCGACGCAGGGCATTGGAGTGCTGAAGGCCAGAGTTGGCGCCCACCACCCTCCAGCACTACTTCAGACATTAGACGAGTCCACGCCACGTCGGGCTGCGGCACTTCTGCGTGCTCGCGGGGACCCACACGATATTAGGCAGGTGTACCAGTTTCTTTGGCTCTTCAGTGTGTAATGTGTCCTTATCTTAAGGCGTCCAGAAAACGAATGACGACTATCTCATTTCCATTAGACAAAAAAAGAAAGAAAGAAAGAAAACGGCAGTGGTCACACAACTGCACAAAGATTGTGTCCTTGTCCGAAAAGTATTGACACACATAAACATAATAACCCGCGAAAATAAAAGGAAAAGGTACTCTTGCTCATGAAGGAGGTTTATAGGTATTTCGCAGAGTGTACAGCCAATATACAGGTCACAATCTCTTCAAAAGTACATGTGATTTTGTAAGGCTTTGCATTTTCTGTCTCGAAGATATTGATGAGGCCTCTAGGAAATTAGTGTTTAAAAATTTTACCCTCTCATGCACGTAGTCACTTGAAGACCACCATAACAATCAAACGAAAAGAAAAATGATTTAAATCAAGCCTGATGTTAAAATGATAAATGGGTATTGTCCACTCCAAACCCAATCCATGTACTGTGTTGTGAGTTTTAGATTATACTCGTAGCACTGATCACTTCTCCGGCATGTATTTTTTCTCGCACTTCTCTCGACTTGTTATACACTGAAGAGCCGAAATATTACAACCACTGTCCACCGCGAGGATGATTCCCTCGTGATGGTGTTGCTGGGACGTGACGCAATAAGGAAAGGATGTACATGGAAGAGAGACGAATGGGCAATCCTTATAGCGAAGATACGGGCCGCAAATGCAGATATCCACTGGCATAAGCGGTTTTGACAAAGGGCACATCGTTGTGGCTGGAAACGAGAATCTCTGAAACGGTGAACCTGGTCGCCTGCTGGCGTACTACAGTCGCGATCATCTGTGGAAAGTGGCTGGAGGACGGTGGAGTAACGCTTAGACCGTATGGTATAGGGCAACCACGTGACATCAGAAAACGTAGAGGACGGAGGGTCCCCCACTGGGTACCCCAGGACACCCAGCGTTCTGCAGCAGATCTGATGACTGAGTACAATGCTGGGAGGCACAAGTGTTACGGAGCTCACCTTTCAAAGCAATTACTGATCGTGGAGCTCCACATCACACGACCCTTACGTGTTCCTGTGTTGACCCAACGACGTCTTCAGTTATGATTGCAGTAGGCACAGCATTGCATAGTTTTCACCTAGGATCAATAGAAACGTGCCGCCTGTTGAATGAATCGCATTTTCTACAACACCACGTCGATGGCTTGGTCCTTACACGCTGTCTTCCAAGAGAATAGCTGCACGAAAGATGCACCGCGCCGCAGATGCAGGCCTATGAGAGCAGAATTATGCTTTGGGGCACATTGATTTGGGCTTTCATGGCATCTGTGGTGGCAATTGAAAGCATGATGACAGCAGTGAACTACGTGAAAAATGTTGCTTCATGCTTGAAGTCTTGATATCATCCAGCAGGATAACTGTGTTACAGTGATTTGAGGAGTCTTATAGTGAACTCGCATTGATGTCTTGGCCATCAAATGTGGCTGATCTGTACCCATTAGAACACATATCGGTCGCCAGCCGCATGCCCTTAAACCACGCCGCAATTTTCAGGAATTGCTTCACCTGTGCGTAGACACTTGGTACCATCTACTCCTGAAATACTGTCAAGGACTTGTAGAATCCATGCAGGCTCTCTGTTATTCTGTGTTTCAACAGTGGAACAACAAGCTATTAAGCAGGCAGTCACAATGTTTTGGCTCACTTTTTTAAGTTCAGGGATGTCTACGGATCCATGAAAATCGCGAATAAGTGCACATTGTACAAATGTTATGACTGCATAACCATTTTGCTCATTATTTCCTGGCATGTTTAATACCAAAGTCATAAATAGTAAATATAGTTACACGTGTAAATATCTGTGATTGAATGCAGTACACACTTCTAGCTTACGAGCCAAACTAACAAGAATACACACATTGAATTGTGACGTAATAGTCTTCGTCGGGACTATAAGATACTCCCTTAGAACTGACACATAGATATATTTGCTGGTAGCTTACCATCATTTTAGTCCATTAACTAACAGACTATCTACGCAATAGCAAACAACGCAGAATGTCATACTAGCTATGCACAGGAAATGGGATGCAAGGCAATATTTTAACCTCGTCCAAGTAGCCTCGAGAAATTCCAGATGTATGAATGAGAGGAACACTGATCGTCCACAAGGGAACAGAGTTTGCGGCATTGGTTGCAGACTGTCGCCGAGCTTAGATATGTAATCCCCTACTGTACAGGAAAACAACTTTCTCAACTCAAGGAGGGGACATGGCACGACACATTATCAGCTGACGCCTGTCTTAAGTCCCATTCTAATGGGTACAGTCTACATCATAGAGTTCTGCTGGTATTCTCCGAACATGATAAGTCGAGAATAGAGTGAACGACGATTCGTTTGACTACAAAGCAGTCTCCCATTGTTAAGTGACCAACATGTATTCTTGCGACACCAATTTCATTATTTCAAGGCATTGGATGGTACAACCAGTGGCTTTGAAATGATCGTTCTATCGTGAATATTTTCCCCATGATGTTTTCTCGTTTTTCAAAAGTTATGTTTCTGTCACTCAGCTTCGAATTTCGGCCTTTGTTGTGCTCAGGGGGTCGTAGTTTTCTTGACTGATATGTGCTGTACATACAGTGGACACAGTACTTCTCTCGACACTAATAGAAATGTTGTCGTTTTTGCTACTAAAGCTTCAGCAAGACTGGCCTCAGCACTCATGGCTCTCTTTAAATCCAAGCGATTCCCCATAACGAAGTTTTAACACTTCAGTATATATTGTGTCTGACATCTATCATCAATGGTAACAGACTAACGATGGTGAATTCTCGGTAGCTAGGTGGGATACATCAACTCTAAAGGACTAGAATACATACGAGTCTCGGGTGCTGTTAGAACACAGGAACTCACATTACTTTTTCGACAGCTGCAGTCAATGGTATTTCTAAACAAAAACGCTTCAGACGGAACAGAATTAAGGCAATTACAGGTAAAGCTAAATCTGGTCTGCCAGATGGAGATTTACAAAGACTGGCTGAGTTGTCTGCAAAGTAAAATGTCGTTAATTTGAGCCCCACCTCCGTTTGGTCCGAATTGGATGACGCATTACAACTACCTTAAAAAATCAAAAGAATGTTACGGATAAAATCTAAAATATGCAGGGAGTCGGTGTGATCAGCGGCCGAGACGCGGGCGCCTACACTGCTTACAATTGTGCCCGCTTTAGCCACTATTGTTCCACCAAGTCAGCCAATGTCTGCTCGAGCTCAGTGCAGGGTGCATGTGTAGACGAGCCGTGTTACTTTTTTATTATACTTGCTGCCATTTCTCGCCAATGTGAGGGCTGACTCCTCAGAGTAAAACACGTAATTTGTTTCTTTGCAGACGAAAAATTTACGACGGAGAATCTTGGACAGAGGGGAGACCATAAAAGAGGTTGCGGCGGAGTTGGGCGTAGGTGAAATTACAGAAGATGACAGTTGACGAAACAGAACCTCACTTGAGCTGTCGTATCCTACGAAAGCATCTTGTTCCTCTTTTAAAGAAACATCATAATTAACGGCTCGTAAAACCATGAAAACATAAGATTACGAACAGACTAGTGAAGCCGACAGCCAGCTAAAATAAGCCCAATAAGCGGTCCGATGATCCAGATGAAGGTGCTTTGATTTCGAAAACAAGCTGAAGAAGGAAAAGGAAGTTTTTCTGCTGGTTGTGACTGACTGGATAGATGGAACAGAAGTAACAGAAGGTACAGAGAGCGGTGCCTTGAAATCTGTAATGAAAATTCATCCGCTGACAGAGGAGCTATCAAAATGAGCCAAGAAGAAACCCAAAAAAATATAGTACATCAAGAAAATCTTCACTGGATCAGGTTTATAATTGTGATGAGACAGGCCTCAATCATAGAATACTTCCGACTATAACGCTGTCAGCTACAAATGAAGCTTCCGCTACAGTTTATAAGAAACCAGCAGATAACGTGCCTTGCTTGCGGCAGTGCCTCGGGAGATCACAGATTCGAGCTTTTGCTAATTGTTAGGTATGCTAAACCGAGATCATTCAAAAATGTACAGAAAAGGGGAAGAGAATGATGTCGTTACCAACAGAGTGAGTAATAGTGATGGGACGGCGGCATTAGAATTAACACTGCGCTACGTGGAACAACGGAATGTGACGACACCAGCTAACTTTATGCTGCTAGAAAGATGGCGGGACTATGCTGCTAAGCGTAAGAACAGACGTTATTCACATAAAACAAAAAACTATTGATTCCTTTTTCCGAAAATAAAATGTGATGTGGCAAACTAGATAGCGGCTTGAGAAAAATCTCGGCAAGTGTTTGGTCTGGAGTGAGGTGCTCTGTGAGGCAGAAACATGTACACTGAGACGAGGGGATGAAAACAAGAGAGAAGTATTTGAAATGTGAATGTGGAGGAGAATGGACTGAATAAGCTGGAGCGAAAGGGTGACTAAAGGAAGGGTTTTGGAAAGGGTTGGTGAGATGAGGAGACTGCTGCAGGCTACAAGGGAAAGGAAGAACAGGATGGGACATTCGATGACACGAAAGTGCTTGATAACAGAAGCTATGGAAAGTATTGCAGATTGAGAGGACGGAGGAGGTACAAGAGGACAAACAACACCAAGGGAGCCGGCCGCGGTGGTCTCGCGGTTCTAGGCACGCAGTCCGGAACCGTGCGACTGCTACGGTCGCAGGTTCGAATCTTGCCTCGGGCATGGATGTGTGTGATGTCCTTAGGTTAGTTAGGTTTAAGTAGTTCTAAGTTCTAGGGGACTGGTGACCACAGCTGTTAAGTCCCATAGTGCTCAGAGCCATTTGAACCATTTTTTTGAACACCAAGGGAAGCGGAAATTACGCAGAAGTGAAGTGGGACAAGACAGGAGAGCACGGAGAGCTGCCATGTGACAACCTGGCTGTGGGCAGAGCACTGACGATGATGACGACTAGCAACAGTTGTTCAGTAATTTATGTAATATTTGTGTGTTTACAGTACAATGTTTGACTTTCTAACAGAACATTATTTCTAAAACATATTCGAAGCAATCCGTGAACTGATGAAATAATATTATTTACTGCGCTGATACCGTGAACACCAAGGTCTGAATGAATTTTTAAGTAAATGATCCATAGATTGTCACACTTGTTTAGTTCTACTTTTCCCAAATTCGAACTCCACTCGATCCCAGTTACCTCGCATTACCTAAGTTTTGCTGTATATTCTGTAATAAACTTTCATTGTAATAACTTTCGTCACGCAATTACTGCTACGTCAGTCTTCAGAGAAAATATTTCTTGGGGCAGAAATACCCGACGCTATCGATATACCTACTTCATGAAAGTCCTTGGATACGATGTATAGGTGGGTTACTTTGTTTTGTTCGGTGATATTAGTCATGGAACTTCACATCAGCTTCCGTTGCCTCAAAATCGCATGTACCACGCACACTTGGCTGTAGTGGTTGGGGCAGAGCTGATGAATTTTGGACGAGTGGCGTTGCAGGCTGTGCAGGAGGAAAATGAAAACATTAACTATCCCTGTACAAGTTTCGAAAGGCCTTCACTTGTTGTTTAACGGGAGTGAGAGAATGTCGGTTTTTTTTAATGATACGAACTTACTATCGCTGTAAAGTTGTAAGCACATTTATGTGAAGCATGTTGGCTATGTTAGATGATTTGCGGCTCCATTATCTTCTTTCCATATTATATCTGCTCGTTATCAGTCAAAATTAAAGCCGCATTATGGGCGTGTTGATGTAGTGAAATCGCCATTAGCTGGTTTTCGCTCGTCACTTGAATCTTACCGTGTGCAACAGCCAATCGTTAATTCGACAAGGTCACATAGCTGCTTTGCATTTCTTTCTCTGCAGCCTCTTATGATCTTTCACAATATGGTTTTCAGAGACTTTTTCTGAGATAATTAATGTATGGGTTGACGAGTCCTGCACTTTTAGGAATATGTTTATCACACATTGCGTGCCTACACTCTCTGTAATTGGAAACTTCATTGTCATTCTAATCGGATTTACAATATATTGACTTATATCAGATTATTTAATGGTTTCTTTAGTTCATGCCAATAATCTCCTGTATCTTTCCCTTGATCACTATCTCGCTGTTCGTAATAAACTAAACCGTGCAGATTGCACACACAAGGTAGACAAGTGTGTTTTCTTGCACTGTTAGTATGAGACAGGTTTGTTTCTTTCGTACCTACAAGGTGCAGCACAGACAGAGCAAAGACTATGTCTTTCGCCCCTTATCACAGGGCTAATAAGAGAGATTTTCAGTTTCAGAGCAGTAGCTTACAAACATTATCCTGTGCAAAAGTTTCACCGAGTTATTTTCATTCGTTTAAGTTTAAATTACGAACATAGAAAAGTACAGCCATAAAAAATCAGTAGGGGTTGACCTGAGCAACAGAGAACAAATATTGCTTCAATTAAACTTTCCACAACATTGAGATACCATGAACTCATGAGAACTGGAGGGAGATAACACGAAATCACGAAATAAATCATATTCTTAGTAAACAAGCCAGATAGTGACCGAAGACTGCACGTCTGAGCCACTTACCGCCAGGAAGAAGAAGAAAAGCAACGCTCTCATCTTGATTGTGGACTGCAGCTGACCGGAGCAATGAGCGGTCTTTTTATACCTCACCAAGCATCGCGTGATATTTATTCCTACGGAGGACTGCTTGTTTGCGAACGGGGGTATGACACGCGCAGGTGTCGACACCTCCCGTAAAGCAAAGGCTGACAGTCTATGGACACAGAATGAACTGTTGTTGTACCGTATTCCGGGAAGGCTTGAGACGTCACAGCTCGTTTATGATTGGAACTAAGAACGGTGTTTTGGCAACTGAATAAACATCAGTGGAATGATACAGGAACTGCGCACGTGCTTCAGCGTACTGCCTCGTGTAGCAGCAGCTACTTTCAGATTTCATCCATAATCGAGAAATTCTGTTACACTAAAGAAAGGTCTTAGGCATTCTACTACCGGGTTTGGAAAGCTCTTATTAAATCTTTTCTACTCAGTGCAAGGGTATAATGGTCAGTAATAATATTTTATCAGAAACGGAAAAGAATTCCATAAATCGTTAAAATGACTGAAGACAGTACCACATGTTTATGAGACACAACTGCTACTAAAAAATATGCGAATTTTAGCGTTTGTGATGCTACAACACTACTGCATAATTTTTCTGTTATTAATCCTGCAATTTTAAAGTAATTTCCTGTACATGTATGTACTAATTTTGTCAGTATTCGTTGTTTAAGAACGAAAATAAAATTGTGAGAAAGCTGTTGAAAAATAATATTGTATAATTCTTTGGTACAAACGTTGACATACTCAGTGAAGTTCATATTGTATAGAATCCATATTGTCTGTTTCAGAACTGGTAATAGTGTTTCTGGGCATGAATGCCCGCCGTCAGGAACGGAAAGAGAGTTTCTAGTCTTCCGTTGTGAAGAATGTACCCAAGATTGCGGTGCTCAAGGGTGTAACGGAGAATGATATTGAAATGATATTTTAAATATGGCAAGGTGTTATGTATGGATGAGCAAGAACATGTATTTGACTGTACAAAGCACACAAGAAGAATTTTTAACTGAAGAAGACTACTGTGTGACCAAAGTTATTGAACGCTGTTCTTTGTTAAAGAAGGACATCTTGTCAATAACGGTCGTTATAGAATGCATTACGTAGCACCATCTGCAATTCAGCGCAATGTCAATTAACGTTTTAATTGCGCACACTGCTTGCCAGCTTAATATATTCATCACTTTGAACATTTTAACGATTTTTAATTGAACTGTAAACATTGTGAGTGTTTCTGATTATTATCGCAATTCGTTAATCGTCAACAGTATCCTACCCTGTCATCATTACTACCAAGGCAGTCATAATTGAAAGAGTTAAAATTATTTCAATAGCGAGAAGATTAATTACATTTCCAGGTAACTTGAATCAAGTAGTTCATGAAACCAGATGAAGTAATGTGTAATGTTCTTCGTGCATTGGAGTGTTTGTACTGCATTCAGTCAGTAACTAGGTACAATAAATTTAAAATAATTGACAAAGTAAAGTCAATATTAATTTTTGATTGAAGTGGCTTTTGTAAATTTTGTTGTGTTTTTGCAAATATTTAATGAAGTTTTTGACTTTCGTAAAATTGGTGTTGCAGAGCAGTTTGTTATAATTAATGGTGTGATTAGGAACTACCCTGAGGTAACGTTTTCACTAAACAGTGGTTAGTCATAGGTATTTTGACGACAGGTAGCATAAAAAAGTGGCGGCATTCAATTCATCTCGTTTGAAATGTTGCTAGCTAGTAATCACAGTTGGGTTTTGTTAACTGCGAGTGGTTTCAATGCATTTCTAATTAATTTGTGATACGTGGCTTTTACATTCAATCTTGTGTGTACATTTTTGTGCCGATACAGTCTTTCTTCACACTTGTAATTACTGTGTAATTGCAATTCACTCATTAACAGTTTTGAACTTCTATTCACCTTTGAACTGGGGACCGTCACTTATTACTTTGTAATCCAGATTTCATACTATTTCAGTTACATATCCAAAATCAGAGCTAACTACAGTGTATTATTTATATCGATATGGAAATTCTTCCAGATTTTTGTTGTCTACGATAAGTATCTGCACGATAGCTATAAAATTGGTTGCATTCTTGAGGTTAGCATTTTCTTGGAGCCGCTGCATTTTCCTGTTGAATAAAGGACATCAGATATACAGGTCATTAAATCACTTATTACCAAAGAGTGTAGACAGGTTACAGAGTGACTGTACTGGAATCCCTAATTGACGGTTGATACGTGTCTTGGCTACCTACTGATATTTTGAAACAGTCCCTGTTTGTAGCAACATGTTCTGGCGTCCCAAAAACACTTTTTGTAGACACAAAAAAATAGCGCAGATTATTGTCTGTTTTGCGTGAGTGCATGTACAATTTTAACTAATCACTTGTTCTGATACAATGATTTCTGCCACAAAGTTGGATTAATTTACGTTGTTTCAGTTATTGCACAATTACGGGTTTATTATTCATAAAAATAAACTGCGTCATTTCTTGCATTCGACATGTGGTACGGAGTTTTCGCAGTTTCATTGGCCTTTAGGTATGATAAGTAATTTTACGTGGAAGAAGGCATGACCAGACAAGCTATGTTACAGTTTTGTATTATGTTATACATGGTTTTTAGTACTCTGAGCTATAACTAAAATAATGGTTCGGTAACATTAACTACGTTAGTTATGTGGAAAGAAAGGAAGAAGGTGAACAGAAAATCATAGGAAAACTTCCTATTAACTAAAAAACATGATGAGACATTACGCTGCGCAACTGGTAACACGAAATGTAGCTCTGGAGGCAGAAGACAAAACGGGATAACAACTGGTATCAAGTCAGATATCTAAGTTGTTCTTCAGAGTCAAACTTATTGAAATGCAGTTCGCTAGTATTTACATTCAAAGACACAAAAAACCTACTAGTATGCTAAGCACGATTTACTTTTCCCACAGTGACAATACGATTATAAGATTAATTAAAACACTGTTCAATATGAAGACTCCTGTTTTCAAAATAAATAAAATCAATGATCTTGAATGTGATAGCGGCATTTTTCAGGAAATTACTGGCATAAATCGTATTACCGATTGCACAGGTAAAGTAAAAATTAACAATAAAATTTGATTACTTTTTGTTAGGTAACAACTTAATCTCACGCTGTTTTCGGCACTGAATATCCACGGCTGACGTTAGTTTTTTTTCTATTACATAAGTTTTCTACACAATGTGACGTCGTTGCAAACTTGAAATTAGAAATACACATGTAACAGGGACAAAAATAATTTTATATTTTATTATGAAAGAAGATTTGATTTAAGGATAAACATGAACCCACTTATTTATTGCTTAGGAAAGTTGTGTATATTGATTTATATTTCCTTTCTCTCTCACTCACTCACTCACTCACTCACTCTTGTCCTAAGAATCGATGCTTCTCCAATGTGCTGTAGGGCTCCATGAACTGACCAACAGTTGATATAAGAACGTAGGCTTCCGCGGCCGGTGTCATAGTGATTAAAATTCTTCTGGTTAATATGCCGCGTCATTTCTAAAAAACTAACAACAATAATAAATTAAAACCGACGTTTCGGCCGAATTGCAACGGCCTTCCTCAGGGCACGACTGGTTTTGCATGGGGTAGGTGCTACTATTTATTACAGACTATCGATGTCCGACGTCACGGTTGTAGAATTTTAATTGGCCCTCTAAAATGATTGGCTAGTCATGACGTAAGGGAAGATGGAAGGAAAGGGGCTATTCGTGGATATCCATGTCGTCAACGATTGGTAGCTGACCGCCAATCAGCGTTCCGCTTCTGGTCGGTAAGTTTTCCTCCTGTTGTGCGCGGAAGTGGACTGACAGTTGCTCTACAGCTGTTTGTGTAGATACGTCCGTGTCCCGTGTAGCTTCTGCCCCGCGGCCGCTCGCGGCCCGTTGGACTGGGAGTTTGTAGCCATCTTCTCTGTTGATGTTGTCAGGCTGCTTAATAATTTCGATCGCCTCCCGAACTTTGCGTTCTCGCATCCACGATTCTTTCGCCAGTACTCGTGCTTCCTGGAACCTGATAGGTTGTCCACAGTCACGGTGGTGTTCCGCTATCGCCGATTTATTGTGTTGTTGTAGTCGTACGTAGCGTTCGTGTTCTGCTACTCGTAAGCTGATAGGTCTTCCTGTTTCTCCTATGTAGGCAGCTCCGCATTCACACCGTAGTTCGTAAACACCTGCAGTGTTAAGATGGTTGACTGCATCCTTGGTGGAACCTATCATTTCGTGGATCCTGTGACTGCTTCGAAAAATCGGTCTGAAACCTCGTCGGCGGAAGATGTTGCCTAGCCGTTCACTGACGCCTTTTACATATGGTAAGTGTACCAGTGGAAGCGTCTCTTCTTTGCCTTCTTCTCGTGTTCTGCTCCCTTTAGTTTTAGCTATCTTTCTTATGATGTTGTCATCATAGCCGTTGGCACGAAACGTGTTTTGTAGCTCCTTTAATTCTTCTTTGATATTATTTTCATCGCTTATCCGGTAGGCTCGGGCAGTTAACGTATGCAGAACAGAATACTTTTGAGCTGGGTGGTGGTGGCTCTCAGCGTGCAGGTACCGATTAGTGTGAGTTGGTTTCCGGTACACTTTGTGTCCCAGTTTACCTTCCGCAGCTCTATATACTTTCACATCCAGAAATGGCAAGGTACCATTGTTTTCAGTCTCATGTGTGAACTTTATATTTTTGTGCTGGCTATTTAAGTGCTGGAGGAAGTTTCCCAATTCCGCTTCACCGTGAGGCCAGATAACGAATGTGTCGTCCACATATCGTAGCCAACAACTGGGACGTAACGGAGCAGAAGCTAGGGCCGTTTGCTCAAAAGCTTCCATGAAGATGTCCGCAGCTACAGGGGAGAGCGGGGAACCCATTGCCACACCATCTAACTGTTCGTAATATTTTCCCTGCCAGGTGAAGTACGTTGATGACAGGCATAAGCGCACCAGATCGCAGATATCTGGTGGGATCCGATCCTGTAGAATGCGCATAGTCTCCTCAATAGGGACGTTAGTGAAGAGAGACTTGACGTCAAAACTGACCATAATGTCTGATGGCTTTATTCGCTGTTCACTAATCAGTTGTATGAAGTGGGAAGAGTCTTTCACGTAGGAGTCTGTTTGTCCCACAAGACGGCGTAACTTAGGTGCCAGATGTTTCGCAACATAATACGTAGGTGAATCTATTCCGTTCACTATGGGCCTCAGCGGATAACCCTCCTTATGGAGCTTAGGTACTCCGTAGATTCTAGGAGGAACAGGCACCTTAGTGATTAGTCTCTTGGCTGTGTCAGGATCAATTCTCGAGTCCTTTACGAGGGCCTTCGTATTTCTGCCTATCCTCGCCATCGGGTCACTCCTTAGTACTCTGTAAATGGGATCGCTTAGCAGTTCGTCAATCTTCTTTTCATATTCAGAAGTGTCCATCAGAACCGTAGCGTTTCCTTTGTCCGCATGTAGGACCACAATATCCTTGTTATTCCTGAGCTCCTTTATGGCCTGTCTTTCTTCACGTGTGATATTGGCTCTGGGTGGTTTTGCTGTTTGTAAAATTCTTACAGTTTCCTGCCTTATCTTTTCTGCTTCGACACGTGGTACTTGGTGGAGTGACGCCTCTACAGATTGAATGATCTCTTCTGTGGGAATCTTTGTGGGCGTAACTGCGAAGTTTAGCCCTTTGGACAGAACCGACGTCGCTGCCTCACTGATGGTCTGTGTCGAAATGTTAACCACGGTACGAGCTGTATCCAGACTTAGCTGTGAGTGGTGTTTGTTTCCCGTTAGCTCCTCAAATTTCTTTTTCTGTCGACTGCTGACCAAGTCCTCCTCGATGCAGGCCTGGTTGTGGGTTATTCTGTCGATGTTATCACAGTCCTTCAACTACGTTGTCTACTCCCACATAATGGTTACCAATCTTGAGTCTCATTTCACCCCCTTGATATCAGAGGGAAGTGTGTGCTGCACGTCACATGAAAGACCTGTCTTCCAATTGATAGCTATGTATTCTGTGCGGAGCCAAAAACAATTAGATCAAAGCATTCCATTCTCATCACAGCCAGGAGTCTTGCCGCAGATTAATTTAGTGCCATCGATGGATTAAATAGCTGTTGACCATAAAAATGTCCTCAACAATGCTTGAAAGTCTCCTGGGTCGCTGCTCGGGGTAGCCGCGCTGTCGGGGGCGCCTTGTCACGGTCCGCGGGGCTCCCCACGTCGGAGGTTTGAGTCCTCCCTCGGGCATGGGTGTGTGTGTTGTCCTTAGCGTAAGTTAGATTAAGTTAGATTTGTGTAAGCTTAGGGACCGATAACCTCAGCAGTTTGGTTCCATCGGATCTTCCAAATTTTGTCCTGGGTCCAGGAGAAACCCCTAGATTTCACCAGACTCCGGCAATTTAAACTACACTGAATCACATACTATGTATGCCCTGAAAGTAAGAAAAGTTTCCAAAAATGCCATAAAAACATTTATTATTTTCATTACAGGATCAATTAACAGAGATCAATTAATAACAACAATTTGTTGAATTCCTGTTGTCTTCTGCCACGCCTCTATATTCAGTGGCTCCTCCTTGCGTACCCGGAGATGCTTCCGTTGATGTGGTCATTCCAAGAACGTCGTGGGCTCCCACGTTTACGTCCCACATGGTTTGCATTCAAAAAATTTCTTTGACCGTCATTGATCTGGCTCTCTCATCAGATGTCCTTACCACTTTGGATATTTTCTTTCAATTCTGCCTATCAGTGCTTCATAATACTTCATTCGAGCTCTCACTTAGTCATTAGTTTTCTTTTCGTTTCTTGATATTCTGGTACTCCTTCTTAAATAATACATTTCCACAGCTGCTATTCTTCTTTTCAGATCAGCATTTAAAATAACATAGAACAGATTCAACAATTAGCCTACCTACTCTTTTCTTATTGTTATTAGAGATGTTATTGTCTCATCAAAAGAATCCATACACCCTATTATGTTTCTGCTTTGTTCTATACTGAGTTTGTAGTGTTACAAGAATTTCTGCGTAAATTATAGAACCACTCCGACTTCTACCGTCTCGAACACACGATATTTTAGAAGTGAATGTGGGATGCTAGAATCCTACCTACTGCGTGTCACATGTTTGTGTGTGCAGGTTTTAAATTCAGTCGCGAGAAGAAGGTAGACGCGGCTGTCGAACAAGTACTTGTCGGGCGATCCATGGAAGTCTTAGTGACAGTGTACGGAAGAAGCATGGAACTATCTTATTGTGTAAGTGACCATTGTTATAATAACGAGAACAGTTGAGAAGGTACTCTTGAGAAAACTGTTGTGTTAGCCTTGTTGAAGGGAAGACGTGTAACCTGTTTCATGTGGAAAATGGACATGATGTTAAGCAAACTTTCTCTTATATGTATATTAGTTTGTTACTGACGTTTGGAGACACAAGAGACTTACGAAACAGTATCTTTTTATGAGAAGAGTGATGTAGTTGTAATATGCCTGAAGTTTAATATACGTCATTAATTGAAGGAAATGAAACTTTGTATGTCAACTTATTTTTATAAGTAGAAAGAGTCTTGAGAGATTCATGTACCTAGTAGTATACTTCGGAGAAGAAGTGAAAGAGAGTTTGCATCAGCAGGCTAGCCAGCAAGAAAGGTCGGTCAAGCGTCTCAAATAAACCATCTCGTAAAAGAGGCGACAGTTTGGGTATCTACTTCGCACTTAAATCGTCGTCCAAAGCTGTTAGAAGTTTTATGCCTGTAGTACCCAGTCAATGTCTGTCAATATATGCCATCAATGTATGCCCCTATATATCTAAATTCTGTTTCATAACTGCTTCTTCATTCACATGAACTTCAGATTTAGTGACACTTTCACTACTAGATATTCGTTTTTTTATTCATTTGCAGTCCCCATTATCATATTCCTGATATAAACGCCGTATCATGAACTGAAGGTCTAACTCATCTTGTTCTAGAACAGCTTGATCATCAGCAAAACGTAAGGAAAACAGCTGTACATCGAACTGCAACTGTGTCTCATCTCTTTTGTAACATGAATAGGATCTGATGATTTTGACCGTCTTTTAATCTGTATTTTATTATCTCTCTACATTTCAATAATAATCTGTGAAAGATGGTCATCCACATATAAATGTTTCAAAGCTTCCAGAGTTTTACTCTAGGAACCGTGTCATAGGCTTTAGCTAAGTCTAAAAAGGGGATGTGTAAATCCTTCCCTACTGCTATATATTTCTCCATTTATCCAAATAGAAGAGGTTATCTGTACAGAATCTGTTCTGTCTGAACCCACTCTTATTTTCTCCAATATGGTCTCCAACACTCTGTCTTATTGTCTCACACATAATTTTGCCAAATAAGCGGCTCATCGTGCAATTCACACATGCCTCTGCAGCAATTAGTGTCTCTTCTATTTCCCTTCTTGAAAGTGGAGTCTACATATGACCTTTTCCACTCCAATGGAACTTCAATCCGTTGACAGCAGTTTTTCGTAAGATGTAGTATTCTTTCTTTCAAATGGTGTGCTCCAGTTTTCAATAATTCCACAGGAATATTTCCAGGACCAGGTGATTGGCCATTCCTCATTTTAGCTAATGCGCTGTGTACTTCCTCTATCGTGATGGTCATGTCTCGAACTGCTTGTTCAGTCCTACATTCTTCGTCTCTAGTGTACTGGGGTCTGTCTCCAGCTAGAATATCTGCATAATGCTATTCCCATTCGCTTAAAGAAATTAAATTGTCTACTGATTTGTTAGTGATATTTTATTCATACTTCTCCATACTTCTGTCGTTTATGATCCACTCTCAGTTTGGATGGATTTAGGTTCCTACATCTTGTCCTTTTCTAATTTAATTCTGTTTCTTAAGTTCTGATTACTTCTCTTGTAATTTTGCCTATCCGGAATTGATTTAATTGATAATCACTTTATGTTTAAATTTTTGTTTTCCCAAATGAACTTCTTAAGGCCATAAGACATCCATGGAGGCTCCTCTTTGTATACACCCTTACTCTCAAACCCCAGTACGCCTAGAGCAATCTTTCTAATTGCTTGTTCAGTACTCTCATATTCCCTTTCAACATTGTCATCTTCTGGTACAGTTCTTACTTCACACTCTAATCTTCGTTGAATTAAGTCCTTTATGCTGATTTGTTTTAGGAGAAAGAGCTTGTAGCGTGTCAGTTCCAGTCTTTCTTCATCGCTCTGGATAGTCACTTGCTCAGTTTTTCATGGTTTTCTTCCTAACGGATGTGTCATGTGTGATAAAACTAAGTAGTGCTCACAAGCACAAATGGCTCTTCGCATGGCTTAGAGCCTTGAGCTACCATTTAGTAATGATGTAATCAATTAATGACTTCTACTGAGATGAGGGTCTTTCGCACGTAAATCTGTGTACATATTTATGTGAAAGACGTTTGTTCAAAATTCTTAAGTTATATTGGTTACAGAATTCCATAAGATTTTCTCCAGAACTATTAACAACAATTTCTACCTATCTTCCTACCACTGAATTATTTACCTGTGAGCTCACTCTTGCATTAAAATCTCCTGCTATTACTACGTCTTTTTGGCTTTTAACTTGGTTCAGTAGGTGGTCTAATTTCTGGTAGAACTGATTTTTGTTTTGCTGTAGCACGTCATCACACAGAGCATATATTCCTATTATAATTGTTTCAATTACATATATCTAAATGGTGACAGTGACAATTCTTTCATTTAAAAATAAGTAGTCCTCGATGTAAGAGCTCGGAGTTTTGTTAATTTGAATGGAAACCTCTGCTTTTGTTCGTTTATGTCTATCAACTCTGGACCAAAATCATAAAGTTTCTCATTCCCTTGTCCTTTTTTTAGTTTCAGACAAAATAATTATGTACATATTCACTCTACACAGTTCATTCTCTATTTCAGACTATTTATTTGTGGTCCTCTGAACGTTCCGTGTACCCATTCCCAGAATCCAATTCCTTGCCAACAGTTGTCATGTTTTTCTATCCAAGTTCCGAGTCTTCGCTTATATTCTCGAACCTTAGAGCCTTTTTATGGGTATTGGGGTGCTATCCCGTTGGCCCAACCCCCAACCTAGAGGACCAGGATTTGACATCATGGTTTACTCCCCCACGAGGTTGGTTTCACTAAGTGTAAAAAGACCCCCCTTGCCTATGGTTAAGACTAGAGAATGAAAATGAAAGACGCAACCTCGGGCATTACAACCCAACACCGTTGGGGTCGAAAGAGCAACAATAGAGGCCGATTGTAAACAAGACAGAAGAAGTCTGATGCAAGTAAGTGGAAGTAATATCTGACTTAGCTGAGGGCTCCTGTGGTTGCTTCCAACATATTCCCAAGAAGGGAGCCCCCAGTGGGACTGCTCTTCATCTGGTCTCCCACTGTCAGACCATCTGTCATGGCTGACCTTAACAGGAGCATAGCACCCGCGAGCGTAGTTCCGTTGATCACTGAGATAAACAAACCTCCTCACCAGGGTAAGGTGGCAGTCCACGAGAAGGAAGACATTTTATTTTTTTTTCAAAGAAAAATTTTTTTCACATGAAATACCATTTTCCAAACTATTTGTCTACACAGTTTTCACCATTGTTCAGACATTTTTTCATAGTGGTAAACCAACTTTTTAGGACCTTTTCATGGAAAGCTGTCACCGGGGATGATAGCCGCTGTTGAACACCGTCTTTTGCTTTGTCATCTCTGTCAGAGTTACTTCCTCCAAAATCACGATTCCGTTTCAAGAAAAAGTTGTAGTCAGAGGCTGCTATATTGGGGCTGTACGGACGGTAATCGAACTGCTCCCGACGGAATTGCTGAATACGCTTTTGAATGACAATAGCAGAATGGAGACGTGAAGCAACACAATCCCTTGCTGACATTCCACACCTTTTGTCCTGAGTTGCTTTCCAACTTTTTCTCAGTGTTTCACAGTGCCTTAGCACACTGAAGGTTTCACTGTGTGAAGGAACTCAACAAGCAGAAAATGAGGCACAAAACTGTTCAGAAGTGGCTGTATTCACTGCTGGCATGGTTCTAGGGAGGGTGCTTGGAAAGTTCGTTTCCACAACACACAATGTGGAACACAAAACCCAAATGAAAGCTTTAATAATCTATCTAGAAGAGACACCTAAAAACTTCATTTTTTACATTTGAAGAATCAGGGCCGTTATGTGACTAGGATGTGATGCACATTGCTTAACTCGAAACCTATTAAAGTAGACTGATGATGTGGGTACTACTAGTTATGAAGTGTCAGCAAAGGATATAACCCAAAGGACACGTCAGAATCAGAGAGTTACGTGAAAGCCAAAAGGACCAAATGTATGATTATGGCTAACATTAAGATACTTGTTTCTGGCATAAATGCTGCAAAAATCTTTCTTCTGCATTTTACAGTGTATAAGGACCATTTTTTGCTGAACCTTTGTAGATAAAAAGGTGAAATTTAGTACAGACTTTGGAAATACTATACCAAAGGTACCTATAGCGCAAAATGTTTCTGTCAACTTTATTTAAATGTATGTGAACTAAAAATTGCAATAATCATACATATAAATTTAAAAAGTTGTTGTGGAAGCTCTAAGACAAATATCAAAACTAGTGTACATATTTGTTTATCGTATTACTAAGAATAAGGTACAACTTTTTAACAGTGGTAAGTTAACTAATCCTTGAGAAAATGTTCCAAATGTGATAATATGCGTTCTAAGGTAATCTGGCAACTCTTTATCAAATTATTGAACAAATAATTGAAAAATTCATATTATAGCCAGTAACATAATAATAACATGTGCAAAATTTAGTTCTATTAGTTATCATATATGCCCCCTGAAGGGGACAGTCCTCGACGTCCCCTCTTAGAATAACGAACAGTCTAATAAAAGCCTCCTCGATTTTTCTCATTGACAACATGGGCCTCATCAAATCAGAAGAATTTCCATCAACAACGTATGGTTTATGCAAACGACAGAAACTGGCATTCCATTAATACCTATTGTTAGCAGTATTGATTATCCAACCCATGGAATTGCCAAGCACTTGGCCACTCCCTTACATTTGTTTCATGAAAAGGCTGATACATGTTCAAGATTCTAATCACTTTATAGAAGAATTAAAATCTTTTAAGTTGATACTAAGACGTATTACGATCATACTTGCTGTTGCATTATCGTGCACTATCGTTTCTCTTAAAGAAGTGATGTCACATTTGGATTTCATTTTCACAAAGGACGGGAAGATTTCTTTACGCTGTGTGTCATGTCAACTTACTTTCACTGGGACAACAAATTATATAAACAAAGCGATGGTACAGCTATGGGGAATCCAATCAGCGTAGTTGAAGCGAATTTTTGTATGAAAAAATTTAGTAAAACATCTCTTCATTCTACCAAGAACATACTCACTTGTTTTCGGTGCGATGACGCCGCTTTCGTGATGTGATCCTACGGAAAAACGAGCCATCAAAATATCTGATGGTCTGTATGCTATAA
Organism: Schistocerca gregaria; assembly: GCF_023897955.1. Classification (NCBI taxonomy): domain Eukaryota; kingdom Metazoa; phylum Arthropoda; class Insecta; order Orthoptera; family Acrididae; genus Schistocerca; species Schistocerca gregaria. The sequence goes on from NC_064921.1 coordinate 143,040,261, forward strand.
TTTTGATATAAAGTTAACAACGAAAAAGAGAAACAATATCACATTTTTCGATGCAGAGGTGCTTAGAAATCCTGTGGAACTTTAGACATACACTCACAAAAATTCGAACATTCATCCCAAGCAGCAAACCAGGAGTGATTAAAACTTCTGCTGAAAGAATCTGTGAGCCGTAATAACTGATAAATAAGTCGATCTTGTAAGAATTACATTCAGGAGAAATGGATACTCTGGCAAAGCGATAAAGGGGACCCTACATCCTAAAAGATCACGAGACTCTAGCGAAAAGAAATCAACAGAAGTCAATGTTCTCCTCCTAGATTGCATCAGGAAAATGCAGAGAAACCGCTGTATTGACACAGTATTTAAACCGACAAGTTAATTTTTGTAGCTTGTAGAAAGCTCGAAGGCTGAAATTACGAACCCTTGACATTCAGTTTCAATTCATGACACTGAGTTCGTTCCCGATGAAATATTCGTCGCGAGCAAAGAGTAATGGTCAGTTCACACTGGCCTTCACTGCAGCGCCACGTCACAGTCCCGTCACGCCAGGGTGTATTCACACTGTCCTTCAGGTCACATGTATTCAAGTCACGTGATCTCTACACGCATGGCTGTCCTTAACCGTTTTCGTGCTGGAATTTGTCTTCGCAAGACGATTCTGAACTTTTTTTTGCATGGGAAGTGCACAATACAGCGATGTAGCTTATATATGTGGATGCTGTAGTCCACATTTGTACGAAAAAAAAAAACATTTATCGGACTCATATGGCTTGCAGCTTGCCTATTTCTTGCCGATCCTCAGTTTATCCTATGCTGTTTTTTAAATGTTTTATACGCATATATTACACTGAAGAGCCAACGAAATTGGTACACCTGCCTAATATCGTGTAGGGATTCCGCGAGCACGGAGAAATGCCGCAACTCGACTTACAATGGACTCGACTAATGTCTCAAGTAGTGCAGGAAGAAACTGACACCATGAATGCAGCAGGTTGGTCCATAAATCCGTAAGAATACGAGTGAGTGGAGGTTTCTTCTGAACAGCACGTTGCAAGAGTGGTCCTGGAACCACTCTGTAGCAATTTTGGACGTGTGGGGTGTCGCATTGTCCTGCTGAAATTCCCAAGTTCGTCGGAATGCACACTGGACATGAATGGATGCAGGTGATCGGACAGGATGCTTACGTACGTGTCACCTGGCACAGTCGTATCTAGAAGTATCAGGAGTACCATATCACTCCAAATACACTCTGCCCCCACCATCACAGAGCCCATTCATCTTGAGTAGTCCCCTACTGACATGCAGAGTCTATGGATTCATGAGGTTGTCTCCATACCGTACACGTCCATCCACTCTACACAATTCGAGACGAGACTCGTTCGACTAGGAACACGTAGTCAAATACTAGAGAACAGATTTTTCACGATTTGCAGGAACAGTAATTAAATTATGTTTTTGTTCTCTATCAAAATACTGACATGCGCGATTGTAGGAGATTCCAGAAAATGTTTGAATACTGACATGTCGGAATATGGGTTTTCATATTGCATGTAATTTTTGAGCGAGTACAGTTGAGACAAATTGAGTATTACTGTCCAATACTAAACAAAAAACGGGGCACACGACTTAACGCTAAGAGTAATGTCAGACGATCAAAAAAGAAAAAGACAAGTTTACTTTATAATGTCTGTATATTTATAGAAAGCTATTGACAATATTGATTGGAATAAAATCGTTAAAATTCTGCAGGCAACAGTGATGAAGTACAGGAAGCGAAAGGTTATTTACAAATTGAACAGAAAGTAGAGTATGTACGCGTATACGAGTAACGGGTCATTAAAGAGAAGCAGTAATTGAGAAAGAGATGACAGAATGTTGTATACTATAGCCGATGTCATTCATTCGTTATGATAAACAAGCAGGAAAGGGACCCAAGGAGAGATTTCGAAAAGTAAGTAAACTTGAGGGTAAACGAAGTAAGCTTTACGATTTGTCATTGACATTGTGACTTTATTAGAGACAGCAACCAACTTGGAAGACAGCTGACTGGAATGGGCTATATCTTGAAAAGCCGTGTTAACAGAAACACGAAAAAGTAAATAAAAAAGGGGTAATATAATGTAGACGAATTAAATCAGGAGATGCTGAGGGAATTGGATTAGGGAACGAGACATTAAAAGCTGACGGTTCTTTTTTGTAAGTCAGTATAGTAACTGACAGCTATCAGAGTTTAGTGGGTCAAAATGCAACAGAAATGTTTCTGAAAACGAGAAATTTCCTATTGAATATGTATTTGTTAAAGTTTTTTCTGAAAGTGTTTAGAGTGAGCTATTATATGGAAGTGAAACGTGGATCATAAACAGGATAGACAAGAAGATAATACAAAACTTTGAAATGAGGGAAATACAGAAAATTAGATGGGTTGAGCGAGTCATTAATGAGGGGGTACTGAATACAACTAGAGTTAAAAGATTTTTATGATATAGCTTGACCATAAGAAGGAACAGAATGATAGGGAACATACTACGGCACCAAGGAATTGTTATTTTAGTAATGGAGTGAAGCACAGGGAAGCGGTGGGAATGGAACGGGTAAGAGGCATAGCTGGAGACCAAGCGTTGACTACACTAAGCAAGTTCGAGAGGGTATACGTTGCATTAGCTATGCAGAGACTTGAACTGGGTTGACTATCGTAATGAGCTACACAAATCCAATGTTCAGACTGAAGACCAAACAGAAACCTAAGCAATTTCATAAAGAAATCTTTTCGAGCGCGAGACGTAGTACCAACATATTCCTGTCCAGGACGTTTGTCTAGGTTTTTTAATGGTTGTGGTCTCAAGGTCAGTACAGGTACGTAGGCTGATACATACACCATAGCCTGATATATCCACCACGTTCAAATCCACTTAAATCTTGATAAATTGCCATTGCAGCAGCCGTAATTGATCTAAGAACTGAGCCAGACACTTGTTGTCGTAAATAGGAGTTTCCGACTGCAGTGCGGCAGTCTCAGTTTCTTTTTCGCTTCAGTGTGTATTGTCAGGACTTTGCCGATGATATAGCCATCATAACAAATAACAGAAAAGAGGCTAACGAAGCTCCTGAGACAGTACACTACAAGAAACCTCAGCCAAAACAGGACTACAAATCTCATATAAAAAAAACCAATACGTGGACATAAAAATCTACAGACAGACTCCCACTGAGAACAAAGTATGGAAAGGTAGTACACGTTGATAGTTTCAGATACCTGGGAGAGATTATACAGGAAACAGGACTGAACGCAACAGCCAATGAAGAAAGGCTCACAAAACTACAAGAACCATGGAAACGTACATGGGGCCATTACAATAAAAGTAGTACTTTCATAATTGCGAAATTAAGACACTAGAATACAGTAGGCTTACCAGAGGCCTTGTACGGCTGAGAAACAACCATTATCAAGGGAAGAACGAAAATTACGTAGATCGAAAAACTAGAGAGGAAAGTACTGAGGAAGATCTACGGGTCAGTTCAGAAAGAGGCAATCTGCATAAACAGACCGACAAAAGAACTGTACGAACAGCAGAGACAATAATAAACATCAGGAAAAGAAGGGCAAAGTTCTACGGACACATACGTAGGATGATCGAAAATAGACCAAGAAACTTTTGTAACATTGTAAGAGCCAATATAATGAAAACCAACTTGGTAAAGGAAACCACGGAAGATCTCAAGAAATCGAACATCTCCAGAGAAGATATGTCAGACAGGGAAAAATACATCGGTCAAGAGATTTTGGTAACAACTCCAGACAACGATTTGACTTTATACAGTAGTATATATAAGAGAGGGCCCCATCAGTTTGTAGAATGCACCAGTTCTCGGCAGTTTTAGTCGCTTATTGCTGGTATATAATTCTGCACACTCTCCACATCTGGGGTCATTCAGTCCTTTATTTCTTCGTGCTGGAACATACACAAACGTTATTGTATTTTGATAAGGGTACCATATTTCTCGGCGTCGAAGTTAGGACTAGTTTTATAACTGCTCACTGCTCGGAATGCAACAATTCTCTGTAATCGTCATACATTATTGAACCTTACGACGAAAAGGATTACAGGCACTACAAGATAACATGTTGGTTGGTTGGTTGGTTACTTGGGGAGGGAGACCAGACAGCGTGGTCATGGGTATCATCGGATTAGGGAAGGAAGGGGAAGGAAGTCGGCCGTGCCCTTTCAGAGGAACCATCCCGGCATTTGCCTGGAGTGATTTAGGGAAATCACGGAAAAGCGAAATCAGGATGGCCGGACGCGGGATTGAACCGTCTTCCTCCCGAACTCGAGTCCAGGGTGCTAACCACTGCGCCACCTCGCTCGGTAAGATAACATGTAAACATAATCTAAAACATAAGCATATCCATATTAATTGCGAATTATAATAAACTTAAATCTCAAAAGTGAGTAAACATGACACAGCACTTGCTTAGGTAACTACACAACTTTTAACACTCCGTTATTTATGCCAGGATACCAATGAATGAATTTGGTTCTGCAGATATTCGCTCTCCTTTAAGTCTGAGAAGTCACAGAATGCCGAAAAATTGAATTTCAAATTAACTTTCACCTTTGTTATTACTTTAAAAATCTGTACTTTCATTTTAATGTTTATATCCGTAACTTATTTATCTAAGAAAATACACGATCGGCTGCTGCTTTTGTACTGGAAATACATAGCAAAAACTGCACAACGTTAAAAATATTTTAATGAGATATATGTTTCAATTTGAGGTGCTCCAACATTTGTACCCATCAGTGACAGTTTTTCTGTGATCCATCTCTCTATTTCCTCCACATTAACGCGTTCTAGGAACAAGTTTCTATCTTCATTATAGCAGTTTTGCAGTACGTTTGTAGGAGACTCGTAGCATTTCTGTATCTCATCACATGTAGGTATGTTCTGAAAAATAACCCAGTTGTAGTCTGAAAAGACGTTAAATGATCCGTCCACTGTTCAGTATATTGTGCCCTGCTATCATAAAATTCACACCCCGTTTCAATGAAATCAACGTTTATACACCCCTCAGACTCAAGTACGCGTAAGGCACTTTTTATAACGTGAGGCATGCATCTGGTTTCTCGTTTTCCTGTCATACTCATTCCTAAATTATAAAGTGCTTCTCCAACCCCTAAAACTGTAACATTTGTCCTACCTTCAACGCAGCTGCGTGAAAAATTTTACAATACTCATACGAACGGAGTACACTTGAAAGCAATAGGGATACCGGTAAGCAAAACCAGCTCTGTAGTACCAACTTCAGCAAAAATATTATTGAAGATCTCGAACTTGAACGCATTTCATAATACGGCGCATCATGGTACGTTATATTAGGGGTACGATACTGAATTAAAGTGTATTTACTTGCCAGAAATTTGAAAATTTGTTCATAGAGCCCTTACATGACTGACAGTTTCATCTGATTTCTAAAAACCGGAACGTTTAGCCGTCCCGGCCGAACCCAATGGAGAGAAGAGGACTGGACTCGGAAAATCGGAACTGTCCCGGCCAAGTCGGCACGTCTGGTCACTTTAATTTTGAGAATAGATGGTCATCCGTAATTGCATTGCACGAAAAGCACATCGCCACTATGGCTACAATGTTCAGAACAACTCACGTCTCGAATAGTTTCTTATTCGCACCCTTGTTCATGGTGATAATCAGCCGACCTTGTTCGTCCTTGGCACATGTTTTGCCACTGACTCAAGACGTGCGAGTGTTCCTCTGTTGACGCACTTCCTATGCAGCTTGCAATGTTCATACAGAAAATCAATAAAGCAGCTGCTTCAAATTATACCCGAGTAGTTAGTATTTTTTCGTATCCAAGAGCGGCGAATAGAAAAGAAATCGATGGAAAATTTAGGACAGGTTCTTTACAAACAGGGTAACGCCTAAAAGTCGTTGTCTGCCATTTTTTGACTCATGCTTATGTACCGTATTGTTAGGACGCCAGCCTGATAATAATTAAAGTTATTTGCTAATCCACTTTCGCAGAAGTTAATCATTTTCCCCTTAACAACTTATTAATAAAAATATGATAATATACGAATTTCTTTAACAGCAGATCTCATTTAGGCTGGCTCAGAACTTGTCTACATCTGAATGCATTTTCTAAATTCGTACAACAGTTTATATAATAAAAATAATAGCAATCAACAAAGTGCTATTGTAATCTGGAAGACTTTCCAAAGTTTAAGAGATAAGTGTCAACACTTTGAACCAATACAGTATCTCATATCAGAATATGTGACAAAGACAACTTACGAAAGTAAGTTTTGTATTTGACGCTCGCTTTAACTTTAAGAAAAGTATCGTAACAGGAGAAGAGTTTCTAGGACCTCTAGTTTCTAAATTCTTAGATCAATTTCCAATGCTTTGCTGTATCTACTTTACTTATTCTGAGATGCCATGTTATTCTTAGTTCCAAACGAACTTTCTATGCAGTCTTGCAGCTCCTTAGCTGACTGATCAATGCGTCTCCGCCATGCTTCAATTCTCAAGAGACTTAGCCCTAGTTGGGGAACTGGAATTGGGTCCACTCAGCTAATTAAGGATCTACTTGAGTGAGAAGTAACGGTTTCAAGCAGAGGTACAAAACATTTTTCTCATATACTGGGTGAGTGAGGTGGAAAGGTACATGCTTTGAGGGATGATATTAGCGGTGATACTGAAGAAAATACTCCTAATAAACATATGCCCTTTTCTTAACCGTTTCCGGGTAAACCAATGAAAACAGCTAGGGACGGGAAACTTACGCCGTCGTCCTTACTAACCGTGTCAATATGCAGTTCAGTTGCGCATAGTGCAGTTGTTTACCTCAAGTCCCAGTCCGACAGTGCTTGTCATAGAGCAGGGTGCTAGAGTGTTGTTACGTGAAAAACGAATGCAGTTTTGTGTAGTGAAAATGCCACGGATCTTCACACAAGCAGAGTATGCTGACTTGGTGTTTATGTATGGTTTCTCCGATGGGAATTCCAGAGTTGCTGTGCTACAATACAAAAAGCAATTTCCGAATCACGGAGTACCAGATAACAGGGTGTTTAGCAGCGTGTTTGACGGATTCCGTGAGCGTGGTACGCTTCCCAGCGTAAATGTTGTCTCTGAGTGTCTCTTACAACAAACTATGAATGAAATTGAGAACATTCTTCAAGTAGTGTAAAGCAGCTCTACTACTAGCTCTATAAGAATTGCTCCCCAACTTGGTATTTCACAAACACGAGTGATACTCACAGTACACGAGCACCCGTCAAAGCATGTAAAGTCTTGGACATAAACAATCACCGTCGGCCGGCCACCACAGAGACTAAGTCCGAGTCGTTCACTTAAGGTGGCCACTAAAACCGCCCCCAACAACTCTAAGTCCGACTAACTGCCGGCACGGAAACTCAGCGTGCTCGGTAAAAAAAAAAAAAAAAAAAAAAAAAAAAAAAAAAAAAAAAAAAAAAAAAAAAAAACTGAGGTAATGGATCAACGATGAACTGAAACTGGTGTCTTGTGTCTTGCGACGTCCCGACGTCCACCACGAGTAGATACAACGAGCAAAATGAGATTTAAAAAGGGTAGGCAATCGTCGTGTATTCTAAGCTTATAGTCGCCTGTTCGCGTCCAACTATTTTTTTTTTTTTTTTTACCACATTTGGGTCTAAGGATGAGTCTGACTGAACATCGAAGATAATTCGCTTAACATTCTACCCACCAGCGATAACAAATATTTCCAGAAACAATTCCGCAGGACAACTCGCGGCTCCGTCGTGATCATAACAGCTTATGCTCGAGCGTTTCCTCGCGCTGCAGCGGCTACCGGCCACCACCGGCCAGACGCCACCCGCCGCCTCAAATCCGGCGCCGCCCATGTGAACGCGGCGCCACGCTGTCAGTGTATGTGTCAACTGTCATTTTCGAATTTGAAGTTCTAGTTCTCATCTTGCAGTTAAGCATTGGATTTTGCATACTTGAAAATCATGAACTACGGTTAAGCATTGTCAAATTGAGTCGCAAGTGGAAAAAGGTGTAACACCTGCAACACAACCTTTACTTTTGGTATAACAAAGTGGTGAATGCAGAGGAGGCAGCTAGAAGGATTTGAACTGTGTGTGGAGCGAGTATCTTTGGCAAAAGTACATCCCAGTAGATGAAACAATTAACATAATAAAAAGTAACCTCCTAAAACACAAAAAGATCAATCTACCAGAAATATATGAGTTAATAGAGATCCTCACACTCGTCTTTTCTAATAATTACTTCACCTTCAATAATAAATATAAACAAAATGATGGCCTTGCAATGGGTAGCAGTCTTCCTGGATTATTAGCTGATATTTACATTAACCATCTTGAGCAAAAGTTCTTCTCATCCAATAACCAAATGAACAGTAAAATAATTTACTACAAGAGATACGTAGATGACACTCTATTACTTTTTGATGGTAACAGCAACGAAATTGATGCCTTAGCTGAAGATCTGGGCAAATTACACAAAACATCAAATTCACAGTGGAGCATGAAATAAATAATAGCATCAATTTTCTGGATCTAAAATATCAAACATAAATAACAACCACCATTTTGGTATCTTTCGAAAACCAACAACCACAGATGTTACCATCTGTAACACATCCTGCCACCCAAACCAACATAAGATGGCTAATTTCCGGTCAATGTTACATCGTATGCATAAAGTCCACCTCACCCCCACTGAACAGCACAAAGAAATCAGCATAATCAAATCAATTGCCCAAAATAATGGCTATGATGCTTCAATCATAGACACACTCTCTCAAAAAAAGAAAAAAGTGCTAGCAATAAGTCTTTGCAACAAGCAACAGCCACAACAACTATGAAAGACAAAAAATCAGTAAAATATGTAGCCCTACCATATATAGGCCAACTTTTATACAAAACTTCCAACTTATTCAAGAAGAAGAATTGTCAAAATCAGTTTCTCTACCAATAACAAACTCCAACAAAGAGTCATACACTCACTCCCACGCAATAGCATACCCCATAAAAGATCTGGAATTTATAAACTCCAGTGTAACAACTGTCCTAAATTCTACATTGGCCAAACAGGTAGAGCTTTTGAAACAACCTAAGCAAATCTGCTTTTGCCACCCATCTTGCAGAAAACAATCATACAGTTGAGAATATAGAAAACAACCTGCAGATATTACACCTCAAAGACAAGGGTTTCACAATGAATCTCCTAGAGGAGATTGAGATTCATACACATAGAAACAGGTTCCCTGATCTCATTTTGAATGAACAGACAGAGTCAGTTAACACCCCTTTCCTAAATAACTTTGAAGAAGTCTTCACTTTTTAAAAAAAATAACTTATGCCTATATTCCACTAAAAACATTCAGTACACAGGCCCCAGAAACTGCTTATATGTCATTGAAAGATTTATAATGAATACATGTGCATTGCTTATCATGTCAAATATTAGAATTTATCTCCTACAATTGTAACAACTAATTAGTAAACACATAGTAATTCTGTAGTACATTTAATGTTTGTAATCTTATTTGTATGTAATTTTATATTATTCCGTTTTAGATTAATTTCATACACTAGCAAAGAGATATTTTACTGTACCCATATCGACTATACAGCATCTGTAAGTTAACATCGTTATGACTGTAAGCTCTTTGCAAATATTGTTCTCGTTTGTAATATGAAGCTGGGTCACGTTTTGTAAATGTTATTCGTGTGTGCTGCGTGTGTAATTAAGATGATGAGGTTGAAAGTGACGTCCATTGACTGGAATAGCACTCACATAGTGGATATTGAAAAGTGTATTAAGCTTGCGTTCGAAAACAAAAACGCACGAATATTTCGTCAGGCAGAACTACACAGCACGCAAGTACACTAACCTGCACGTTTACCAAGGTTAAAAACTATCTCATGAGCAATTAGATATGGAAAAAGAAGGAAATCTTTCGTAAAAATACCATTACCGATATGACAACAAAAATATTTCTTTTCTTTCCCAGTGCAGCAAACGAATAACAAAAACAAAACTAGGTCCAACTAAGAATGCTTGTAACTGCCATCTGAAGATGGATTTGTAAAGGAAAATCCGAAACCGGTCATGGTCTGAAGAAAATAAACCTTTTTAAACCATACATGTGGCTGGTAGCTGTTTTTTATAAGTTATAAAAGATGTTTTTGTTTCAACAAAGGTCGTTCTGGCATGAATGATTTTCCACATTAAGGAAGTCTCGACTACTGATATATGTGATAGATTACCATTTTACCATCATGCGACATCTGCATTCAACAGGCAAAGTTCAGAAGGCTGGTGTAGGAGTACTGCATGCTCTAATTCGAAACAACAAAAATCAACGGAGTGACTGTTATTGAAAGTCATCAGGTCGCTCACTGAGCATTCCTATGCAGTACTGTTACTGGTAACGTCTCATGTTGCCTTTATCGTTAATTTCCTCATAAGAAAGGAAAGTCTGAACCCCACCAAAAGTAAACTCGAGCAAAGAGTAATGAGAACATAATATTTTACATCTGATAGCTCCAAAAGTGTGGTTTGGGCTAAGAGTTCTGCCCCAAGGCGTGTGTGCAACACAGCTGGAATTTGTTGCCAACAACTGAGACACCTTCCGGTCGCAGTGCAAGAAAATCTAGCAACTAATCTACATGACTTCTGCTACTGCATGATAACGCACTCTGTTGATTTTTAGAAACAAAGCTATCCAGGAGATTGAAGGGAAAGTCGTCTCTCAGACATTTGTATTGATAGGGAAGTCCTCTCTCAAGCACTTGTCCCTCTCGTCATATATTCGTAAAATTTTAGCTTTCCAGCTCATGATCGATCAACCGTCAAGGCAATTCATTTCTAGACGAAAATACTTTTAAAGCTACACTGGTTTAATGACATCGTTAGAACCAGTAGGTTTCTACTGGCGTAGAATTTGTAAACAACTTTTGCATTGTCAGATTGTTTTAGATATCGTGCAAGAAAATTCTGCTGCTGATTACTTTATCTTTGATAATTACTTTTGCGTTTAGAAAACTAATCGAAAGTGCAAATAAAATATTCACTGTACTAATACAAAGTAAATTTAGCTTACTACAAAAACATCACGACGGCAATCTATCTTAATAAAGCATTAAGTGTCTGTAAGATGATTGACCCTATTTTAACATGAATTAGTAGGATATTACCGACTTTTGACTTCGAAAAGATCTGTATTTACTTCATTTCCTGTATCATTTGCAAGTATTATGAAAATGTGGTATTTCATAGATAAAATTATGTATTCAGAACAACAAAAAATATGTCGGCATGAAACAAAAGTGGCATTATGGATTTGGCAGTAACTTAAGGTTTTCGCTCTGACACTTAAGAGTTACTGAAAGTAGCAAGACGAATTTTGCTCGAGCGTTTTCTTACGATTCCCTTATTGAGTTTGTATCTGCCTGCTTGTAGCTCTGCTACAAAAGAATTAAAAATCTGGCTTTCAGCGAGTCTCGAAAGGCGAACGAAAGCAGCTTGCACCTGATAGCCAAGTATGTTACCTGGGAACTGGTTTTTTCCTGAAGTAGGAAGACATCCTTTTGTGGATGAATTGTTGGCAAATGTCAGTGAGACGTGTGCGTTGGTCTAGGCGTTTCAGTGTGTTGAATTTGTACCAATTATTTTTCTACAGGTTTTTTCTGTCCCAAATAGAGAGTTGAAGTCTCCCATTAGTATTTTCACGTCATCTTGGTGAATTTTGCTCATAGTATTTTCGAGTGTTTTCCAGAATTTTTCTACATTTTCTTATGAGTGTATATGTTTTACTGGGGACGTAATGACCATAGTCATAAGTCGATTGTTGATGGGCCGGCCTCGGTGACCGAGCGGTTCTAGGCGCTTCAGTCGAGAACCGCGAAACTGCTACGGTCGCAGGTTCGAATCCTGCCTCAGGCATAGATGTGTGTGATGTCGTTAGGTTAGTTAGGTTTAAGTAGTTCTAAGTTATAGGGGACTAATGACCTCCACTGTTAAGTACCATAGTACTCAGAGCAATTTGAACCTTTTAATTGTTGATGGGTGTGATTTCTTTGACAGAGTTAATGATAGATCTGTGTTCCAGAAATGCAATGCCGAAGATTGGTACGCCTTTCGCTACCTTTTGTTGTGTTTTGCTCTTGAGGATTCAATGGTTTCCGTAATGCAAGGTTTCATAGTAGATTAGTCGTGGTTCTTGAAGAGCAAGGATGAGAATTTTTGGTCGGTCGATTTCTTTAGTGAGATTATTTAGTTTTCGTGTTTGGATCAATGCATCGATCTTCAGTTTTCAAATCTATGTTTTCTGCTTGTAGGGAAATTTACCAGAGATCTTCGGTATTCTCTGCCGTGCTAACCTGGACTCCCCAGAATTCGAAAATCCAACTGCCTCCTGTCGGCAGACTGGTTTTGTACCACCTGAGGTAAAGTTGACTTTGCTTGCATAGTTCATGTTTGCTTGTGTTTCATTGGTTTGGATTAAGTGATACCAGGACCGGACAGGATCAGATGGTGCTGAAGCCTATGGAAGCAAATTGAGCCAACAGATGCTGACCAGAGTAGCGGTGGTTTTCACTCTGACGTGTCTGGATTTTGGGTTCAACGGATTGAGTAGCCGTTCAGGATTGTGTTAGTATTTGGTTCGCCTCAAGTATTTGATTTCCTCGGTACTGGATTCAGAAAACATCGCTCTTGTGCAACGCAGCTAGCTCTTTATTCACACGAAGTAATGGCCGCTATCGACAGGGGATCTCAAGTTGATTCCGTATTTCTATATTTCTGGAAAGCTTTTGACACCGTTCCTCACAAGCGACTTCTAATCAAGCAGCGAAGATATGGGGTATCGTCTCAGTTGTGCGACTGGATTCGTGATTTCCTGTCAGGAAGGTCGCAGTTCGTAGTAATAGACGGCAAATCATCGAGTAAAATTGAAGTGATGTCAGGTGTTCCCCAGGGAAGCGTCCTGGGACCTCTGCTGTTCCTGATCTATATAAATGACCTGGGTGACAATCTGAGCAGTTCTCTTAGATTGTTCGCAGATGATGCTGTAATTTACAGTCTAGTAAGGTCATCCGAAGACCAGTATCAGTTGCAAAGCGATTTAGAAAAGATTGCTGTATGGTGTGTCAGGTGGCAGTTGACGCTAAATATCGAAAAGTGTGAGATGATCCACATGAGTTCCAAAAGAAATCCGTTGGAATTCGATTACTCGATAAATAGTACAATTCTCAAGGCTGTCAATTCAACTAAGTACCTGGGTGTTAAAATTACGAACAACTTCAGTTGGAAGGACCACATAGATAATATTGTCGGGAAGGCGAGCCAAAGGTTGCGTTTCATTATCAGGACACTTAGAAGATGCAACAAGTCCACTAAAGAGACAGCTTACACTACACCCGTTCGTCCTCTGTTAGAATATTGCTGCGCGGTGTGGGATCCTTACCAAGTGGGATTGACGGAGGACATCGAAAGGGTGCAAAAAAGGGCAGCTCGTTTTGTAATATCACGTTATAGGGGAGAGAGTGTGGCAGATATGATACACGAGTTGGGATGGAAGTCATTACAGCATAGACGTTTTTCGTAGCGGCGAGACCTTTTTACGAAATTTCAGTCACCAACTTTCTCTTCCGAATGCGAAAATATTTTGTTGAGCCCAACCTACATAGGTAGGAATGATCATCAAAATAAAATAAGAGAAATCAGAGCTCGAACAGAAAGGTTTAGGTGTTCGTTTTTCCCGCTCGCTGTTCGGGAGTGGAATAGTAGAGAGATAGTATGATTGTGGTTCGATGAACCCTCTGCCAAGCACTTAAATGTGAATTGCAGAGTAGTCATGTAGATGTAGATGTAGATGTACCACGCATATAGGGGAGGGTTTCCCCTCTCGGCCACACGGGATTTTTATTATTATTATTATTGTCATTATGTCATCAGCAAATCCGATATGGTGTATCTTCCCACTACTGAAATAGATCTGTATTGTTCAATTCAGTATTTCCATCACAAAAGCATGTGTTATAATTACGCTACATTGCTGCTAGTAGACATATTTCTCACCTTTTTTTGGACAGTTGCTGCCTGTTACTCCATCATAGGAATTTACGTGCGCAACATTGTTGCAATACTGACGTTCAAATTATCCGAGTTCTGTAATTTCATTTCAATACCAGATCGTTCTAATCGGATTCAGCCTGTCAGTCTTAATGTGGATATCGGACTACGACTCTCTTCATGTGATGGGTTAACCACATTCTTAATCGGAGTGTTGAATCTAGATCTATTATCTATGACAGGGCCTGAATTATTAACTACTGTGGAAAACAATAATCCAGTGTGCTTATTACAAATACGTTATTTAAATATAAATATGTGAACTAACGAGATAACAGTTTGTTTACAGGAGCAGAGCCCCATCCATCATAGCAGATCAGGGCCGAGAGAGGATAAAGCTGTTGCCGTTTGTTCCACGATCACCGAACATCAACCAGATAGAGAATATGTGGGCAGAGGTAACAAGGTCATTGCCATGTGGACCTAGAAATGCAAGCGACCTTGGGACGAATATAGAAAACGTATGGTGGGAAGTAAACCATTACGCTACACTGTCGACCACTTAATGAAATCAGTTACCCAACGCCTTCGAGAAATCTTACGTAATGATCGTGGGTGGGTTGGGTACTAAAAGTATACTCGTCCACAAAACCCATGTGGACAATTATCTGATAATCTGTCAAGCTTTGCTTTATCGCAGCTCTTTAGCATACAAGTCCATTTACTTTCAGTCTCCTCCTTACAATTCTTACAATGCAAGGTAATTGAATAATCTAATCCACTCGACGCCAAGTGAGGAATTGACTGGTGCATGTGTTGTTCAACACATAGTAGTTGTCACCCTCACTGGAATCAATAACTGTTTGTGTGTGTGTGTGTGTGTGTGTTTTAGTATTCACGCACAATCTGAAGCAATACTATTAACATTAGAGAGACAACCAACAATAAATATTACATCAAATATTACTGTAAAGTATTTTAATGCGATGGGAAGTTACAAACTGAATTTTTACCCAACCCACGTTGTGCATTTTACGTTAAGTAAGATGTATTAACTCCATAGTGCCGGTCGATGTGGCCGAGCGGTTCTAGGCGCTTCAGGTTCGAATACTGCTTCGGACATGGATGTGTGTGGTGTCCTTAGGTTAGTTAGGTTTAAGTAGCTCTAAGTTCTAAGGGACTGATGACCTCAGATATTAAGTCCCATAGTGCTCTAAGTCATTTGAACCATTTGTTTTAACTCCGTAGTATCGTTAGCAGAGACAGTGCGCTCTTGTTGTTGAAGCGCGCGACAAGTGCAGCGATTAGTATGCCCAATGCCGCCGCGATTTGTTTATGTTGCTGAGCGTGGACACTGTAGCAGACGCTTCGCCATAAACAGAAAGAAATCACCTTGCCTCTGACTGCAGTGAGCGGATATCACTACCTGCGCTTTCTTATAGTAACCAACGTGAGACTCTACTCACAGGTGCCATGGAGCAATTGCAACGGGTATCATGTCTTTAGTCATCAGAATATGAACCAATGATGAAATGTCCACTCTAGTTGAATCCCAAGAAAATAGGAACCTTCTCACAAAGGAATGTGAGGTGGTATCAAAATTTATCCAACATACAAAAATTAACCGCAGGGCTTTCATGTATGCAGTAGTAGCACACGAGGAAATATTATGTCTTGGAAGCGTGTATTTCATTTCCTCTTCTCATTTTAACGCCCTTGTTTTAGTATGAAGCGAGAAAGTAAAAACGAAAAACTAAAGTTCCTGAGAAGCATATAAGTCATTTCCCCTTCTCATGTCACAACTTTTGTTTTAGTATGCAGTAAAAAAATAAATAGTTTAGGGTTCTGAAGCATAATATGACACCAGATTGTTATCGTAGGCGCTATCGGAAACGCTAAAGGCAGGGAGCTGTCCATTCTCTTGTCCAACAGTCTGTTTCCTTTCATGCATTACTACCGCTAAGAGATTCTTATTTAAGGACTTGTGGACATCAAGTTCTTCAGCAGAATAAGCCTTGTGTTATTGTTCTAATTACGGTATGGAAAAAATGCAAGAAAGACGAGTTCCCCTATAGCAGTGAGGATATTTGCACATGTCTGTATTCAGCAGTTGCCACAACACTTCACAGAATCCTTGCGGCAGGGAACGCAACTAACACAACTGTTCGTGCACTTCAGACTTCATTCAGTAAGACGGCAGGAGATGGATGGAAACGTCAAATTAACGTCGCTTTCCGAGTTGTATTCAATCCAGAACGAGTTGTTATTAAGGTAGTTGAGCGTTCTAGCAATTACACTTTTATAATTCCCATATGAGTACTCCGACAGCCAAAAGAACCCGTTAATGTGGAATTATCGGGAACTGCATTAATATCAAACTGCAAGAACTTGCGACAATACGTGGACTCTTCTCTTCGCTGGGTGACCTATTACTGTTATTTAGGATTCTCTCCGTCCTACTCGTAATGCAAATGGAACTTCAGATACCCTTTCCGCTATTCTTCACAAACATCAGCAACTTGTAATCACTGCGAGTCACAATTGCGTGATGATAATGGTTCAGGTCGTCAGTAGTTGCGGTGGTGTTATGACGTCAAACTGCTTACAGTAACGTTAATGGTGGCGCACATAATTTAGCGCTGACTACCTACTGACGTACAGATAGTGTTGTGGCGTCGTCGCTTGTCTTTATTTGGCCTCAGCTTGAGTAATCCGATTTAACGAACATAGTACTCCATTCGCGGACTGCTAATGATATAGTATGACTACAGAGATCATCGTGCGGGTATTACATTAACTCTGCAATGAATTGCTTAATAAATATTACCCTCAGCTATGCAGCTGGAATAACTCATTACATAGGTACTCTATGTTGCACTTGGTTAAGTGATCAGTTCGCTGCAATCCTGCTTCTACTGTTCGTAAATAAGTGTATACTTAAAAAATGGTTCAAATGGCTCTGAGCACTATGGGACTTAACTTCTGAGGTCATCAGTCCGCTAGAACTTAGAACTACCTAAACCAAACTAGCCTAAGGACATCAGACACATCCATGCCCTCGACAGGATTCGAACATGCGACCGTAGCGATCGCGCGGTTCCAGACTGAACTGATTTTTTCCTAAAGTGGGAAGACATCCTTTTGTGGATGAATTGTTGGCAAATGTCAGTGACCATTCGTTATTTGACTAAATATGAACTACAATCTTATTCCCATGTATATGACATGGGTTAGCGCTGACACAAAGCAATGACTAAGGGTTTGAAGCCGTTGAAGTCCCTTTACATTGATGGCAAGACAAATGTTCACAAATCACCACTATTGCCTCAAAAAACAATTGCATCTTAAATATCGATGGACCGGAGTCCACACTGGCACAGCGCGTTGAAATACAGCAACGACGGCAGATGAAAATTTGTGACGAAAATGCATTGAACTCAGCTATATGTACGCAACAAAATTTGGACTCATTTTATATGGCATTTTTTCTGCAATTTATCTATACTACTACCTTCTACAATATTTGCAATTCCTCCTGAAACATCCTGTACAACCATTTCGGTGTCGACGGGTCATCAAAAGTTTTCAATGCTAGACGCACGCGGGAATACAGTGTGGCCGCCAGCGAATGGAATAATGGACGGGGGGCTTGGTCTCATAAGTTCTTACCACAAATTTAGAAAATTTTAAATCCAAAATACTGCATCTCGGTTCTTACAATAGTGCAATAGGTGCGCACTGGTTAGATGTAACTGAAGAGAGACTCCAACTCGGATTGTGGTTAAGGGCGAACCCCAACGGCATGGCCACGAACAATTGAGAGCGAAAACTTAATGTCATAAGAACCTTGTTGAAAGACCATGACATGCGATGTTATACCGACTGCACAAAGTTCAGATTATAAATACATACATACTTAGAAAAACATATCATGCCGCAGCAGTCTTACCGATACTGCAGGTCACTGCTGTAGCCTCTTGGTACGTGTGGAAACAAAATATCTTCAAAGTATCCCTCCACACGGCGACTTTGGAGAGGCAAAACGGAGGACTTGGAATTAAAGGCTTGCTTTTAAACTAATACATGCCACTAAGACAGGCATCACGAAACTTCTGTTCCCCTCGTTAGATCCTGGGGATAGAAACGCTCCTATTAATGTAGCACGCCAGTCTACAGTCCGAAAGTATTACGGCGATTGGAGCTGTATAAGACTTCTACCAGCACAAACCAACACTAGAACCATTTCTGATTATATTACCAGATATCGTCTTCACAAACCAATGCCAGTAAATTAACCTACAAAACTGTGGAGGAACGTCTGGAAACATATCAACAATAAAACTATACCAACTAGAGTCAGTGCCGTGTGGTGCGACGTTGTAAACGAAACCATACGCACAGCTTGTAGAAACCGTAGCGCACACCTTCTTATGTGAAAATAGAATCAGAATTTGGAACTGGACTAGGAAGAAATTAGCACTATCAACAGAACTGCATAAAGTCATATACCAATAACTGAAGCTTTACAACCCGACTGGAAATGCCACCCGTCCACAAAGAACAACAGTTATTAGTGGATTCTGGGACAGATTGTGTTTCACCTCGTAACAAAAAAAAAAAAAAATAGTTGGACAGTTTTGTAGATTAGAAGCAGAATACTGTTCTTTCACTTCTTTTTTATTCCTGGAATATTGTTTTACGTTGGTTCTAAAATCAGAACTGTTCTAACTTGTCAAAACCACTCCGGCTCCAAAATTGCTTTCATTTGTTGAAAAATGTATGGCTTCCTTACAGACCTCATATGCATCTAGTGCATAATCACTTAAATTGTGAATATATTTCTGTTTTTTATGAATTTTACGTCGCCATTTTCACCGTTATAAGTTATGTTCTACAAGGAACGCACGCCATTGGAGGCGGCAATCTCTAATTTATTTTACCTTAATTACTACTTCAATTTTGTTCAACAATTTAGTGGAATATATGTGTGCAAACATGGAATACATGGGAATAATGCGGCTGCTCAGTGACAGCTATGGGGAAGGCATTGTGGCCAGGTCGCTGATCTTCGACCCCTGCCCTCTTTGCCTCCACCTACCTTCTCAAACTTTTACAGAACCCAGTTGTCGACACTGCCTAACATTTCCCGGAAGATGGATCAGCAGATATGGGCACTTTTCTTGGCCTTGAAGGTCCCCGGACCTTATCTCTTTGGATTTTTGTCTGCGGGGATGGTTAAAGGCGAAGTCGAAAAAGAAAAAGTAAACCCAAGAACCGATTTGATCGGTCGGATTATGAATAGTGCAGCCCTCACAAAAGAACTCAAAGACGACCTCAGAAGAGCTACATATGGTGTTATCAAAAGAAGTCAAACGTGCATTGAAGTTGGTGGCGAAATTTTTGAAAATCAACTTTGAATGACCTCATCTGCCTTTGCTTTGAGTTTGTTAGGCTTACGTACTAACAGTTGTTCATGCTGCTGGAGGCTCTGTGACGGTGTAGGACGTGTGCAGTTGGAGTGATATGGGACTCCTGATATATCTACATACGATTCTAATAGGTGATACCTACGTAACCATCCTGACTGGTCACCTACATCCATTCAAGTCCATTGTGCATTCTGACGGACTTGGGCAATTCCATCAGGACAATACGACACCCCACATGTCCAGAGGCTCCAGGAAGCTGATATTTTCATCAACACCCTAGAAGAAATTTTTTTTTATAGTTTTTCAGCTGCGTCACTTGGCATTCTCTCTTATTCCAGATATGTTGATGATATTCTGATCATCTACAAAGAATCCGCTGACGGTGTTGATCATATCTTTAACCTATTCAAGGATCTTCAGGAGAAAACTTCTTTCACTATCGAATTTGAAAATGAGGCCCGTCAATTAAATTTCCTTGACTTGACGCTTACTATAGAAACAAATAAAATTTCTTTCAATATTTTTCATAAAGTAACATATTCTGACCAGATCGTTCCTGCATCTTCTACTCATCCACAATCGCATAAAAAAAGCTTTCTTTCATTCTGCTGTTCACCAAGCCCTTTCCATCCCACTTTCAAAATAAAACTTCAACGACGAAATCAATTTACTTAAAACAATAGCAGTTGACAACAAGTATAAACCTAACACAGTAGATGACGTTCTTAAAAAGAAAAGTGCTAAAAGACTTACTACGCTAGGCACCTCTGTTATCGAGTCGAATTCAAAAAAATATTTTTCTGTTCCTTTCGTGGGGCCTATCTTTTATCAGGTCCAACACATTCTTCGAAAGAAATACGATTGCAACATTGATTTTTCTACTAATAAAAATTTGAAAGAAAACGTCATTCATAATTTACATTTTATGCGTTCCCCTTTAGAAAATTCCGGTGCCTTCACTACCAGATATAAAGAACACTTGCTAAGAAAAATGGCACTAGCCCCCAAAATTCGTCTTTTGCCGATCATCTAATTACAGGTCATTCACCTAACGCCATCTACGATAGCAACATTTTGCACAGGGATAAGAAAGGGCGTAGACTAAATATTCTAGAAGAATTAGAGATTTTCAATGATTTTGCTCGAAAAGATAGCCTCATCCTTAACGAACAGCAACAGCTACGTAACAAAAAAATTTTCAACGGTATAAAGCCGTTCTTCGATATCTGATTCGGGTCTCCTTGTGCAGGTTGCTGAAATGTTCTTTTCCTTCCAAGATAGTCTTATGTTTTTTTTCCAATTTTCAAATGTTTCTTGGCTGTATTTCACGTCAATATTGCTTTCTACAAGTTGTCATTCAGTCCTATCTACATTTTCATAATGATGTTTTCATGATTTATCTTACTGGGAGTAGATGTAGACAAAATGTTATGTTGTATACTGCTATCAGACAAACATTGCTTTCTATTATGTACCGAATACTATTTATTTATAATCATTTCTGCCTATATTTCAATGTGAAGTGGCGTAATTGTATCTACGGCTAGTAGATAAAGCGCTCTTTGCAGTGCCGTGTTCACCTGGCCGCATCTGTTAACGCCGGTACCTCAGTCCGTTTGGCAACCAGCACCACACAAGTAACGAGCAAGCCCTTAGTGGCTCGCCATCACAGATTTCTTTATCTTAAATATCTTTATGAGTAATGCCCTTTCGGCATATTTATTATTTTATAAATGACATATAAGTACGATAATTTCGTGCTTATACTCTACCATACGTTTTTAGTCATAATTCTGTGACCATGTTATATAGAATATAGACCATTCTTTGATTTAAATTCTAAGGAAGACACTCCTATCAGTGTTAAAACCCGATTAATTCGCTTAAATATAGTGACCGAGGGCTGTTTTTCTTTCAATTGTTACTATACATACAGTTCTCATTTCATAGAAGTCAATGTAGAGTCAGCTGTTTGTTACACTTTATCAAATACCCCTAAAGAAGAGTTACAAATCACAAAGCAGATATTGCTAAATAATGCATCCTAGTGCTGCTCATCGTGTATGGAACCTGTCCTTTAATAAACATCTGCCAGCTGCAGATCACCAAGCGTTGAAGATTTTTACTTGCGTATATGTCTAGGGGTAGCGTCTTTGATTCATAATTAAAACGTCTTCGGTCCCGGGTTCGATCCCCGCCACTGCCTAAATTTTGATAAATTGTCAGCATTGGCGGCCGAAGACTTCCGGCATAAGAAGTCAGCCTCATTCTGCCAACGGCCTTGTCAAAGAGGGCGGAGGAGCGGATAGAGGTTCAGGGCACTCTCTTGTTCTAGGGGTGGGAAATTGCCCCTAAAGGCGAAAGAATCAGCAATGATCAACGACATGAGGATGCAGAAGGCAATGGAAACCACTGCATTAAAGACACGTAACGTGTATCCACAGGACATGTGGCCTGTAGTTGAAGAAGTGTCATGATGATCTCTCCATTGGCAAAAGATTCCGGAATAGTCCCCCATTCGGATCTCCGGGAGGCGACTGCCAAGGGGGAGGTTACCATGAGAAAAAGATTGAATAATCAACGAAAGGATAACGTTCTACGAGTCGGGGCGTGGAATGTCAGAAGCTTCAACGTGGTAGGGAAACTAGAAAATCTGAAAAGGGAAATGCAAAGGCTCAATCTAGATATAATAGGGGTCAGTGAAATGAAGTGGAAGGAAGACAAGGATTTCTGGTTAGATGAGTATGGGGTAATATCAACAGCAGCAGAAAATGGTATAACAGGTGTAGGAATCGTTATGAATAGGAAGGTAGGGCAGAGGGTGTGTTACTGTGAACAGTTCAGTGACCAGGTTTTTCTAATCAGAATCGACAGCAGACCAACACCGACAACGATAGTTCAGGTATACATGCCGACGTCACAAGCTGAAGATGAACAGATAGAGAAAGTGTATGAGGATATTGAAAGGGTAATGCAGTATGTAAAGGGGGACGAAAATGTAATAGTCATGGGCAACTGGAATGCAGTTGTAGGGGAAGGAGTAGAAGAAAAGGTTACAGGAGAATATGGGCTTGGGACAAGGAATGAAAGACGAGAAAGACTAATTGAGTTATGTAACAAGTTTCAGCTAGTAATAGCGAATACCTTGTTCAAGAATCACAAGAGGAGGAGGTATACTTGGAAAAGGCCGGGTGATACCAGAAGAATTCAATTAGATTACATCATGGTCAGACAGAGATTCCGAAATAAGATACTGGACTGTAAGGCGTACCCAGGAGTAGATATAGACTCAGATCACAATATAGTAGTGATGAAGAGTAGGCTGAAGTTCAAGACATTAGTCAGGAAGAATAAATACGCAAAGAAGTGGGATACGGAAGTTCTAAGGAATGACGAGATACGTTTGAAGTTCTCTAACGCTATAGATACAGCAATAAGAAATAGCGCAGTAGGCATTACAGTTGAAGAGGAATGGACATCTCTAAAAAGGGTCATCACAGAAGTTGGGAAGGAAAACATAGGTACAAAGAAGGTAGCTGCGAAGAAACCATGGGTAACAGAAGGAATACTTCAGTTGATTGATGAAAGGAGGAAGTACAAACATGTTCCAGGAAAATCAGGAATACAGAAATACAAGTCGCTGAGGAATGAAATAAATAGGAAGTGCAGGGAAGCTAAGACGAAATTGATGCAGGAAAAATGTGAAGACATGGAAAAGGTATGATTGTAGGAAGGACAGACTCAGCATACAGGAAAGTTAAGACAACCTTTGGTGACATTAAAAGCAACGGTTGTAACATTAAGAGTGCAACGGGGATTCCACTGTTAAATGCAGAGGAGAGAGCAGATAGGTGGAAAGAATACATTGAAAGCCTCTATGAGGGTGAAGATTTGTCTGCTGTAATAGAAGAAGAAACAGGAGTCGATTTAGAAGAGTTAGGGGCTCCAGTATTAGAATCGGAATTTAAAAGAGCTTTGGAGGACTTACGGTCAAATAAGGCAGAAGGGGTAGATAACATTCCATCAGAATGTCTAAAATCATTGGGGGAAGTGGCCACAAAACGACTATTCACGTTGGTGTGTAGAATATATGAGTCTGGCGACATACCATCTGACTTTCGGAAAAGCATCATCCACACAATTCCGATGACGGCAAGAGCTGACAAGTGCGAGAATTATCGCACAATCAGCTTAACAGCTCATGCATCGAAGCTGCTTACAAGAATAATATACAGAAGAATGAAAAGAAAATTGAGAATGCGCTAGGTGACGATCAGTTTGGCTTTAGGAAAAGTAAAGGCACGAGAGAGGCAATTCTGACGTTACGGCTGATAATGGAAGCAAGGTTCAAGAAAAATCAAGACACGTTCATAGGGTTTGTGGATCTGGAAAAAGCGTTCGACAATATAAATTGGTGCAAGCTGTTCGAGATTCTGAAAAAAATGTATGGGTAAGCTATAGGGAGAGACGGGTCACATACAATATGTACAACAACCAAGAGGGAATAATAAGAGTGGACGATCAAGAACGAAGTGCTCGTATTAAGAAGGGTGTAAGACAATGCTGTAGCCTTTCGCCCCTACTCTTCAATCTGTACATCGAGGAAGCAATGATGGAAATAAAAGAAAGGTTCAGAAGTGGAATTAAAATACAAGGTGAAAGGATATCAATGATACGATTCGCTAATAACATTGCTATCCTGAGTGAAAGTGAAGAAGAATTAAATGATCTGCTGAACGGAAGGAACAGTCTAATGAGTACACAGTATGGCTTGAGAGTAAATCGGAGAAAGACGAAGGTAATGAGAAGTAGTAGAAATGAGAACAGCGAGAAAACATCAGGATTGAGGGTCACGAAGTCAATGAGGTTAAGGAATTCTGCTACCTAGGCAGTAAAATAACCAATGATGGACGGAGCAAGGAGGACATCAAAAGCAGACTCGCTATGGCAAAAAAGGCATTTCTGCCCAAGAGAAGTCTACTAGTATCAAATACCGGCCGTAATTTGAGGAAGAAATTTCTAAGAATGTACGTCTGGAGTGCAGTATTGTATGGTAATGAAACATGGACTGTGGGAAAACCGGAACAGAAGAGAATAGAAGCATTTGAGATGTGGTGCTATAGACGAATGTTGAAAATTAGGTGGACTGATAAGATAAGGAATGAGGAGGTTCTACGCAGAATCGGAGAGGAAAGAAATATGTGGAAAACACTGATAAGGAGAAGGGACAGGATGATAGGACATCTGCTAAGACATGAAGGAATGACTTCCATGGTACTAGAGGGAGCTGTAGAGGGCAAAAACTGTAGAGGAAGACAGAGATTTGAATACGTCAAGCAAATAATTGAAGACGTAGGTTGCAAGTGCTACTCTGAGATGAAGAGGTTAGCACCGGAAAGGAATTCGTGGCGGGCCGCATCAAACCAGTCAGTAGACTGACGACAAAAAAAAAAAAAAAAAAAAAAATGTTGAATTGTTGCTGACTAAGTGTCTGCAAGAAAATGTATCAATCTTACAGGGACCAGCGATAAGGGATGTTACCTGTCCTGCACATAACTGTAGTTCATAACGAACTTTGTCTTTTATTTTGTCTTTGCATAATCTTATTGTGTGTTTTCTACTTGAGCTTCTATCTCTATTGTCAATCATCTATAAAAATATCATGCACTGTGTAAGGGCTCCAGTTCCCAGGAAAAGTGATCTGATTTGTATACAATGTTTCCAGAACAAAATGTCATATGGTACGTTAGAGTAGTCGGTTACTTGCTGTGATGAAAGAAGGAGATATTTATTTAGGAAATGTTAAAGTTTTGGATGTCTGAAATATATATTTTGGTGGAATTCAGATATTCGTCACTAAGTAACTGAGTAAGCAAATAATACCTTGGGCATCATATTTTCGGTCTACTCTAAAATTTGTTGTCCATCTTAAAACTTGCACTCGTTACCAGATCTCTGTTGTGCAGATTGCATGGAAGAGTCTTGCACATCATAGTGATACATATACTCTTTGGGTGACATTGAAATGTAACAGATCAGTTTGAAAAGATAATGAACAGATCGGTACCAAACCTGTCAGTTCGTGAGGGCAAACCATAGCCCAGATTCCAATTAACAAGGAAATTATAATGTCAGAAACTGTTATCTCTACATTTTGAATGATGCAATATGTAAATGACTATGATATACCATCATATCCAGCCTATGAAGCTCGGTAAATTGGTATAAACGTCCGAAATTTTCGTATTCTGTTTTAATTAACACATAATGAAATCGTGCTATAGAGTGTCGCTAATTTTCGTTTTGTCAGTCAAAATTTTTAAAGGCATGTTTGGAATAACATGAAAACTGCTATTACTCATGCTTGTAACTAATGTATGTAAGAAGAAAATTTTCAAAATAATTAACAGACTTTGGGAAATAATGAAAAGCAAAACATGTAAACAAATCATCAAAAGATACTTTCTGTGTAAAAGACATAATTAGTGTTAGTATTGGACAAAATCTCGGCTGAAATATATTTAGAAGAAGTGGGAACACCATGCTTAATTTTGTTATTACGTAAATAATGAAACTGTTAAGTTCATTCTTCATATTGCATATTTAAGTGATATGAAAGTGATTGCATTGGTTCTGGTCTGATTTGTATGTATGATACGAATATTAGCGATTGTAGCGTTTCTGCATATATGTCAAATTGACTTGATGTGATTTTTTTAACTCTGATATCTAAAAATTGTAATATCAACAATGAAGTAATTGTTTGAAAGTGTATATAATGGCGTAAATTGGAAAGTCTGATGTTCACTGTTCATCTGATATTAATGACAGACTGCCTGTGTTTCTCTAAGTAATAACATATCCCAAATCGTTTATCTGTGTGTCTTTTACTTAATTCACCTAGCATACTGAGTGGATACACATTAAAATCCTCTTCTTGTGAAGAATTCCAAGAAACTGAATAAGAAGTCAAGTACACACCTGAGTTACACCACCCATCTGAATTACTTGTATTTTGTCTAGCCTAAATTGCAACAAGCTTATACCACTTTAACTGTGAAGAAATAACAATGCATTTAGTCTAAGACGTTATTTCCCCACTGTGATACCTCTACGATAGATATATAACTATTTTTGTGCATCTTCAAACGATGAGACTTATCACAGAAATACAAAGCGGTTTCAAATTATACTGTTTGTATTTTCAGTTCCAACCGTATACAAAGTTTATCATTACTCTAGTTCGTTTTATAACCAACTTTCATATGTTTTATACTATTCTAAGTCACTTTATAGTGGTCACACTTTTCAGCAGAAAATGCTCGTCTATACATGATCATGACTGAACTGTTTGCATGATGTTGAGGTACTCCTTCAAACTGTACGATCTTCAGATCTCCTTCTGACAGAACATGTATGAGACCAACTTGGATGTCAAATGAGTCCTGTTGTCTGTATATGTGACATAAATGATCACTTACAACAGCTACCGGCCAGCTTAGCTCAGAAGAGGGTAAATCAGGTTTATGACACCCTTTCCAATTAAATTAGTACATATATCCAGGCCAGAATGTGCAATGTCATGTTGTTAAATTGGCTCATAACTACTGTTTTTCTGGATCACATTACTATATGGAAGGTGAATCACATATTGTGGGAGAACTGAAGAAGAAGAGAATCAAAAGTGGTTGATTTGTGGATACTGAAGCATTCATCCAGCCAGCCAAATAGAGAACCACAATGACGCCTTTCTCAAACTCTGTTAGATGATAATAACGCTGTCTCAGACATGTATGTGTCATCTCCGTGTCTTCCATAGCGATCACTCAAAATCTGATAGTATTGCTAAATATCATACAATACCTAGTAACAACACTACACTCTGGTGGTCACTGACTCTGCCACAGAGAGTAGCAACTCTAATCATTTACATAGCTGCCAGTGGTGGGTACATGTACAAAGATAGACTGACATGAGACCACGTCTTCTGGGTGCTTCAAACTCTTGTCAGAGTACATCCTCAAATTAAAGCCGTTCCTTAACACTGGTAGGCTTCTCTTTGGCAGAGATGCTGTCTTTGCCTGTGCTAGTCTTTTTTTTAAATATCTTCCTTGCTTTGTACATCAAACATTAGCTTGCTTGCATGGTACCTGAATTCTTTTACTTCTCCTACTATGTGGTTCCTTATTTTAATGTTAAGTTTCTCGCTGTTCTCATTTCTGTACTCTTCATTACTTTCACCTTTCTTTGATTTACTCTCAGCCCATAATTTGTGCTCATCGGATTGTTTTGTACGTCCTGTAATTCTTCGTCGCCTCCACTAAGGATAGCAATGTTATGACCGAAACTTAGTGCTGATAGTAGTTCACCCTGAACCAATCTTTTACTTCTGTCATACCTTCTTCCATGTGCAGATGGAACAGAAACGCTGCTTCCCTGTCTCATAATGCTTTCCAATCCGTGCACTTCGTCTTCCATTCTTATTGTGGGTTTCTAGTTCTTATACATATTGTATAACACTTGACTTTTCCTTTACAGTATATTTATTTTTCTGAGAATTTCGAACACTTCGCTCCATTTTGCATTACCACACTCTATTTCTAGGTTGTCAAATTATGTGAACATGTCTTGCATTCTCTTAATCCTTGCATCCAACATGAAGCGTCACTTCAAAACTACCACTTTTGTGCGTTTAACTTTTCTTAAGTCAAGGTGTCCATTATCTTACAGGTCCTCAGTTTTCTTTGCCATTCTTGTGTTTGTTATTATTACCAGCAACTTTAATGCATGACGTGGTGAAAATAACATTCTACATTTTTTTTCTGATAACCAGTTCCGACTTTAAGTTGAGGTCATAGTCAGATGTGAACCCCTCGTGGCTGGTGCTCACGCTCCTCGGCTGTTCTCAGGGTAGTACGCTATGGAAGTCGCCAACGTAGTTACAGCCCTTCTTCGAGGAAGAGTTTTACACAGTCCCAACAATATCCGACTAACAGCTTTTGAAGAAAGGGAACTTCTTGTGTTAGTATACAGAGGACTTTATATGCAATGCAATAATTTGTACTGGGCCTCGTTTGAAAAGTGGAAGATTCGGAACTGAGAGGAATGCGCGCAGGTAGATTCTGTGTAACTAAAAATATCTTAGTGGAAATGTTTAGATGCCTAAAGTAGGATTAAAAAGAAGGAAATCAGTTAATAGAACGTCACAGAACCATATTCTTATGTTAAAATCGAATTGCTTGTTTCTGTTGTAGACAAATATCAACAAAGAATGGAAGAATTTAACAGTGCAAGTTTGAAGCTAGGTCTGAAAATCAATTACACAAGACCAAAACAACATATAATGAACACGTCGAAAGGACGACTGTAAATACGTCAGTGGGGTCATAGAATGACTTGAAGAGTTTTCATTATTGTTATTATTATTATTATTATTATCATTTGCTTTATAACGCATAGGCCGTTAATGAGCATACGAAGCGTCTACCTGATGCGAAATTTTCTCTTCTTCCTTTCTTCCCACCAAGTTATTACTGTCTTGAAGCTGTTGGCCTCTTGACTCACTTCCCACATGAGTACTTTCTGGTTGAATGTTTGTCGGTGTTGTATATGTGAGTCCGTTATGCCAGCATCTTTCAGGTCTTTTTAGACGTCGGTGGTCCACTTCATCTTCTTACTCCTTTCTATATCCTCCAAGATCTGTTTCGTTCGTCAGGTGTCCAGTATCCTCTTGATACGTACGCCAGTAAACTTCAGTTGACATATCATCATGTCCTGTACTTTGTTAAAATCTGTCCAGTTTCTTAGCATTCTGTAGCCTTCTCCTGTCTTATTGGCCGCAACGATAATGCTGATAATTTTCCTCTCTAGTTTCTTGATTTTTCTAGTACACCTTTCCGATCGATGTGGAACGATTCTGATGCGTTTAAAACGTCTCGCTTGGTGATAGTGGTGCAGTGTGTCACTTTTACATTACAGGCTTGACAGATGGCCCCAAACGACCAACGCCACTGGAATGGGCCGAGTGGCGTGGACAGAGTCCTCACTGTGCAGTGATGGCTGTCTCAACATAGATGCAGCTACAGGTTGCATAACAAGTCGTGGCTTCCGTCGGGTAGCTAACACGTTTTTGGCGGCAACAAGCCAAGAAAAGGCTAATATTTCCAGGCCTAAAGGAGGGAACTATCCCACTTCTGACACCTAGCATACTGGGTGGGGCGATTGTAGATGTTAACGTGGGCATACTGTGTATTTGCGTTACAGAACAAGAACCATACAGATATGTTGCAAAGCCTTGTTTATGTTTATTACCTGTTCAGAGGGACACAGTTGCATTACTGGATAAGAACCGCAGAGATCTGGTAAAAAGACTCTTTGGTATTCATAAATCTTTCAAGTAAACAGATGGTGCTCATATGGGAGCCGCTGTCCATTTGGAGGTGGCCAAAGTGCCAAATAGAACATACGAGATCGGGAGATGGACATGTAAGCAGATCGGAAGCCAGCAGCCAGGACGGCGAGACAGTTGCCTCAGCCCTCGGCTACCCGTGTCCGTAACTCTACGTGACACCTCCCTACAAGTGGTCGAGGATGGCGACCGACGCTCTGCCAAGGCGTCCATCCGTCAGCAGTCCTTACTGTGAGTGCCATGCTTAGCCCAACAGTTCGTGCTGGAACGGTGCGCAGGCTGTGAGCGATTTCCGTAGCAGCAGACACAAAGCACAGAAGTTAATCGTGGAATTTAAAAATTTCCTGCAAACGGGCGGCCCCTACACATAGATGTTTCCAGTATTCCAGAACGCCTTAGTCATCTTTTGACTTCTCTGTTCTCGGCCTTCTTTCTTTATCTCATTTGTCTGTATCACTTCCAAAATATATTTGAATTTGCTAACCCTCTTGATGTCACCCTATTTTCTCGTGATCTTTCTCAATTTGACATGTGTTCTGTTTTCTGGAAGAAGATTTTTAGTGTGAGCTTTTCAGCCATGTCTTTCAGGACTTCGATTTGCTGCAGTTTACAGTTGTTTTGCGTTATTCTTGAGTATTACGAGATCATCAGCAAATGCCACATAGACAATATCTAGTCATCTGGTTTTCCTTTATAACTGGTTGGTTTACGAAGCTCCTGTGTCTTAAATTCTTTTTCCCATTCGCTGACAGAATTGTCTAATAGTATACTGAACACTAGTGGTGAAATATCATTGCACTGGAATGAGATTTTCACTCTGCAGCGCAGTGTGTGATGATATGAGACTTGGCAGATTAAAACTGTGTGCCGGACCGAGACTCGAACTCGGTACCTTTGCCTTACGCGGGCAAGTGCTTCACGAACTGAGCTACCCAAGCACGATTCACGCCCCGTCCTCACAGCTTTACTTCTGCCAGTACCTGGTCTCCTACCTTCCATACTTTACAAAAGCTCTCCTGCGAACCTTGAAGAATTAGCACTCCTGAAAGAAAGGATATTGCGGAGACATGGCTTAGCCACAGCCTGGAGGATGTTTCCAGAAAGAGATTTTCACTCTGCAGCGGAGTGTGCACTGATATTGTATCCCCCAGGCTGTGGCTAAGCCATGACTCCGCAATATCCCTTTTTTCAGGAGTGCTAGTTCTGCAAGTTTCGCAGGAGAGGTTCTGTAAAGTTTGGAAGGTAGGAGACGAAGTACTGGCAGAAGTAAAGCTGCGAGGACGGGGCATGAGTCGTGCTTGGGTAGCTTAGTTGGTAGAGCACTTGCCCGCGGAAGACAAAAGTCCCGAGTTCGAGTCTCGGTCCGGCACAGTTTTAATCTGCCACGAAGTTTCATATCATTGCACTGTTTGACACATGTTCTAACCTCGAAGGACTCTGATAACTCACCCATGAATTAAGTTTGGATTTGTCGTTTGTTAGTGTCTGTTTGATAACGTCCACTGTCTTCTCGTCGGGACCCTTCTCCTCCATTTATTTAATCAGTGACGAGGTTACCTATAGAGTCATGTGCCATTTCTAAATACACAAAGCATCGCACAGCCTCGCTGCCTCCCATCCGTTCCTACTGTCTTTAAACAAGTTCTCCACAGGATCTTCTCGGGTTTGAGCCTTATTAGTATTCTATCTTTTTTTGCAGATTAAACTGTCCAATCTAGCAGGTACTTATACAAAATTTAGTATGTGACAGGCTATAAAAATATCCTTCTGTAATTGTTAACATTGGTCCTATAGCCTTTCGTATGTACTGGGACTATAACTGAGCAGTTGTATTCTTCTGATATCATTTCGATCTCCCATGTACTTCGTATGATGATTTCCAACCCATTTTTCCCTTATCATTTCAGGCACTGAGACGTCTTCTTCTGGTGCTCCACCGTTTCTCGCTTTCACGGTTTGTCACTTGATTTCCCACTCCTCTGGTGCTTTCACCTATGATTTTCTTGATCTCTTGGCACTTTGTTACACTCCAAGGCGGTTCATGATACTTCAGTAGTTCGCCAGTGTTTCTCTGGTTTCTTGTTGTTCAGTACCAGCTCTCCATTCTTTCCGTCTGAAACACAGATTTTGTGTGTTGCTGTCATATGATTTTGGTTTTAAATGTCTTATGAAAGTCTCTCATGTTACAGTTTTGAAATTCTCTTCTATTCCTTTTAATTGATCCTTTTCACAGTTTCTTTTGACCTTGTCGCCTCTAAGTATGTTGCCACGTTAAATTCGGTTTTGTCGCCCTTCCAGTTGTTGCACGCTCAGTTACTTTATCATATGTGTCATTCCACCATGGATCTCTCGTCTTTTTGACTAGAGGAATTCTGTCTTTAGCTTTTACTGATTATCTTCTCTTTGAATTCTTCCCACGATCTGTAGGTCTCTTCCTTCCATTCCTCTATTATGCTTGATGATTTTAATTTTTCCGTATCGAACTTTCACATCACTGTGGTCTTCTTATTCATTCATTTGGTTGCAACCTGATTTTGGTTTTGGTGGGATACTGGTCAGAATATTTACATTTATGGTATTTTTGTTTTAGATATGTTGATTACGCATTGTTTTAGTTTTATATAACAATTAGGAGGCAGGAAAAATAAGCAAAGAGAAGAGTAAAAATTACCTGATGCGTTTCTGGTAAACTTGTGATTTGTCAGACGTGGAAAGTATGTAGTACCACGTTGATGTATGGCAGTGGGACATTGGTTTTCAGTATATAAAAGATCTTAAAATTGAGGATTGTTCAGGGAGCAGTATGAAGGTGCAAGTATCGAATGTGTAGTAGAGTAAAGCAATGGATCGAAGGACAGACAGCCGAGGAGTCCACAATTATGGCTATAACTAATATCAAACCGAGACTAATAGGACGTACACTGCACAGAGCATAGATCAAAATAGGGCTTTGCTAGATACGAAGATTCAAGACGACGCTGAGAGACTAACTTAATGGTAGGCAGATGATGAATAATAAAATATCGACAGCTGGTATTTTTTGTGATCGTCTCAAAGCATTTTATCACTTAGATAATGTTGCTCTTTTACAAACGTTTAGGTTTTACGGAACTGACGTCTTTACAGACAACTAGTTTCATTCATACTTTACAAACAAATTGCAAAAAGCTGTACTGAATAGTTCAAATAATGTTGGAAGCAGAGAAAACATAGTGACTGAAGAGAAATCACGAAGGGAGTCTTGTAGGGTTCAATTTCAGGTCCACCCCTATTCCTTACTTATTTGAATGACTTTCTCCTAAATTTCTATCAGGGAAATTAATAATTTTTGGCTGAAGATACCAATTTTATGATAAATATCACTAGACAGAAAACAACAGAAGAAAATAATACTAACATTTCTCAAAGGATTATTAAGCGGTTCTTTGAATATGGACTCTCCATACATTTTGAGAAAATTTTGTACAACATCGACAAGTTACTTACTGCACAAATATGACTCAGTGAACAAGGTACATAGTGACGCAAACTTCAACCAGAAGAAGGATACTACTGAGTTGCTCAAACAATGAAGTTTAGTTAACTTGGCTCGTCGTATAATTGCTGGTCTTGGAAAGAAACAAATCGTCGTCCAAATATATTTTACATATTTCCTCTCAATAATATCTTACAAAATAATTTTGTGGTGTAACTCAGCTCTTACAAAAGAAATACTGACCGCACAAAAGCGAGCAGTAAGAATATGTGCTATTCACCCACGGTCATCTTCTAAGCGTCTTTTTGTGGAATTAGAGATTTTAATTACTATATATAATCTCTAATAAAATTCATCTTAAATAATCCATAGCAATTTGAGAAGAATACTAATGTCAATATCTACAACACTAGACGAAAAAGTTACAGTATTACCCATTATTAAAGCTGTCAGTGGTCTCAAAGGGATTCCAATACACATCAATATAAATATTTGAAAATTTGCCCAATAACGTGAAATATCCGACAGCTAGCTAAGCAGGTTTTGCCTATAACCATAAACCATCGTTCTATTCCATAGGCAAATTTTATTTAAAATCGTTGGTCTGTAAAAAAAACTGTACTTAAGTGTAGCTGCATGAGTAGGTCTGAAAGAAAGAGTATTCATTAATGTTAAAGCTCATCATGTATACATGAAAATTGTCCCGTTCCACATCTTCGTTGAAATGATCTGTGGAACTTGTGACTTACTAACTAACTAACTACAACTCAACAATGAAATCATAGAACCAGATGAAAATTTGGGGCCTTTAAACAAAAGTTCAAAATATCTCAAGCGGAACGCATATAGTACCAGTTTTGACTTTGGCAGTGGGACGTTAGCTTTCATTGCATGCTATGTTCAAAAACTGAGGGCTGTTGAGCGAGCTGTAGGAAGATGCTTCTAGGGAATTTCTAGGAGAGATAGTGAAGTAAACAAATAAATCAAGGAACAAACAACAGTGTAGGATACAATTACGACTATAATTAAAGTAGGTGGAAATGGGTAGGCCGCATAATGAACCACCTGTATATGAAGAGACAAGAAAGGGCCAGAAAGCCGACCTTTTTTTTGTAGGAGAGTAGACGACATGAGGAAACATGCAGGAGCAACAACGAATCGTATTGCAGACGGCCATAATACAGTAGAAACTCTTGATGGATGTGGAATATTCATAACCAATGGTCTAGGGTAGCATCTTTGAATGGTGGTCAAAGCGCCATGGGTAAAGGGTTGGAACCCAGCTACTGCATAAATTTTGAACAAAAAATCAGCAATGGCTGCAGAAGACTTGCGGCATAAGAAGGTACCCTCGCTATGCCAATGGCTATGTCACAGAGGGCAGAGAGGCAGACAGAAGTTCATGGCACTCTCTTGCCCTCTGGGTGTGAAACCATTCCTAAAAGGTGGACGAATCAGCGATGATCAACAGCATGGAGACCATTGCTTTGAAGACACATAATATGTATCCAAAGGAGATGTGGTCTATAATTGAAAGTGTGCCATGGTAAATCTCTCCGTTGGCAAAAGATTCCGAGTTAGTCCATTAGGGATCTATATATAAAGAATTATTGACTCCAACCTATGTAATTTAAGAACTCTGGACCATATTACATTACGTAATAACTCGTAAACGCTGGATTCTGAGGCTATATCCATATACATACGGGGTGGTTACAATTTAAGAGCAGCTACCCACAGAGCTCAATTGTGGGCTGTAGTCATCGCATGGCAGACAAAACTGGCATATTTTCCAGTGTTTAATGAGGGACTGATTTACAGTGGGAAAAAGGTAGTTCCAGTTTTGGCCATCATGTTCCAGGTGACGCTGTGAATGCAAATAAAACACCCGAAAATGTTTCCGTATGTAATTAGTTACATACCAGACATTGACAGAAGTGGTAAAATAGATGAAGTCCCAATGTTTATTTTATTACTAAGTGCTGCTTACACATTTTGTTCATTGTGAGCATAGGAGACGTCAACGAGATGTTATGCAGCGTCAGATTTGCATATGGTGGCCAAAACTGGAAATAATTTTTCCTGTTTAAATAGGTTCACCATTAACGCACTGGCGTATCCAGCATGTTTTCCTGCCATAGGATAATTATAGCCCTAACTGGACCTCCGTGACTAGCTGCACTTTAATTAGAATCAGCTGGTAAGTTTGATACATTATGTCTTGTATTGCTGCACAAAAATTTTGATTTTCGAGCAGTGTTTACCAGATTGAGGTTTTAAAGACTAAACCATGAGAGGTGCACAACATGTGGGGGCTGTCATTGGGATTATAGACTGCTTTTCCTTCAGCATTAATAGTTTTTTCTCTTATACGGATGATACAAAACAGAAATTTCAGTCTAATAAAAATTATGAATGCAATGTGCTGCGAAGAAGTATATAATTTGGATGCTGGTAGAACACCGATAAGGATTAGGAAATTGCAAAAGAACTTTGTACTTCCATGGAGGAAATAAAAGCAAACAAAACAAGTTTATGATTTTTGCACGAGACTAGGGAAGAAACGATAGGTTGAGTACTTAAGAAATACTGTAACATTTTTGAGTAAAGAATTTAAAATCGCTTGGAAAAGTGCTCAAGTAACTGAGTAGAAAGTGAAACAGTGCTTGGGAGGAGGGTCACAGATGGAAATCGAGATCTTTTTGAATATCAAGTGACATAATAGTGGACAAATGGCCAGATGAGAGTGATTTCTTATGCACTATACTTGGAAAATTGGAAGATACTGAAACCGAAATGAAAATTAATAGCAACTCTCTAAACCTAGAATTGCAAGACATATTGAAGAGGAAGACTGAACGTTTACTTTACAAAAGTAGAAAATTTA
The DNA here is from genome assembly GCF_023897955.1 of Schistocerca gregaria. Classification (NCBI taxonomy): domain Eukaryota; kingdom Metazoa; phylum Arthropoda; class Insecta; order Orthoptera; family Acrididae; genus Schistocerca; species Schistocerca gregaria. Next base: position 143,076,557 of record NC_064921.1, read on the forward strand.
GAGTCTTCCATAAATGCTAGTAATGAACAAATCGGCATATGGAAAAAAATCGTTTCCAAAGTCAGACTTTTAACTGAAACTCATACTAACGTTTTCATGCTACAGGAAACATGTTTACATCTAACTTTGCCTTCTATTAACTAATGGAAATTCTGAATATATTCACAAAAACTTCATAAGAAGAGTCATTAGAAGTAAAGATGAACTAAAAGCGGAACTTTACATAGAAAAAGGGCTACAGGTGATAGAAATAGAAGGCAGAGTGGGGCAGAGGTAAATTTTGCAACTGATACAAACTATGAAATAAGTGGAACTAAAAGAAGGGACATAGACAAACCATAATACACAGGTGCTTTACGTGATATGGCTTATTTAACTGAAGACCATGAGCTCTTGCAGTATTTCTTCAAAAATTTCAAATTTTGTACTGCATGCCTTCCCCTTCTCAGCTTTATATCTTCTTGCAACTATTAATTATATTAATTATTTTTGTCTCACTACCTCAGTAAATGTGTAGCTAAGTACTTTCCAGATAATCTCACAGCAACCATTATATACACTGAATTAAAAACGTATCTGAAAAACCAAAAAAAAAATATGCTTCATTAGGCTTACAATTTACATGAAACGTTATTTGTGCTTTTGAAAGTTCATTATTTCAAATTCTCATGCTTTTCATATGACTGAAGATGAAAATGGGAAAATATTCATGCTCTTTTTAAGCATAATTTACTTTTGATCTTGATTAAGCAAACTATGATATGTTATGTTCATTACTGATGATTTCAATTAATTGACGATAAATAGTTTTGAAATTACAGCCTTATTCACGAGGAAATTTTAATTTTTATGCAAGGGATAATCAGATTGAAAATATTTTACTATTCAGTGTGATTATAGTCAGCTGGTGTTAGCAACAACGAAACATCTTGGTTCATGAAAAACGTTAAGGAGTAATGAAAATGTAAGTATTTTGCAAATTATGTCAGTTCTATCAGTATTGTGATGTTATTGCGAGAAAAATGCGTAATTTAAAAGGGTGTTTTTCAGACAAATACAAATAAAAGGTTATAACAAGACATAAAAGATCAATTATAATGTAAAATATGTTTCTGCATTCAATATACCTTTTTTATTACTAAGGATGAAGGATGCAGGCTACATGAAAAGCATTTTTTTTGCATGAGGTTATATTTTTTTAATCTTATGGGAGTTAACTGCTATGTTCATCAGTCTCTAAGCTTAAACTACTTAACCTAAATTATCCTAAGGACAAACACACACACACCCATGCCCGAGGGAGGACTCAAACCTCCACTTGAACCAGCTGTACAGTCCATGACTGCAGCGCCTATGACCCCTTGGCTAATCCCATGTAGCTTATATTTATTGATAAAGGTTATTGTAGATATTAGGATGTAGTTATGTGAAATAACGTCAACAATTTTATTTTCTTCAGAACCAGCAGTGTAATATATGTCTGATGACGACATGATTATTAGAATAGAGAAAAGATGCACCAAATGGCTGCTTATAACAACTAATCTTTATTCATGATAGACTCTTTCGGCCTTTATTACCATTGTCAAGAACGTCTAGGTTGATGTGATGTCCATATTTGGTATTTGGTGAACTGTCTTATAACTGTCATTCTTTATGATATTTTGCAGTTTATGATATTTTGAGCATATTGATAGTGTTCTGTGATGTGTTGTTGTTGTTGATGATGATGATGATGAGGTAGAGATATTGATCTATTAGGGGCTTGTTCATGCTCCGGTTGGTAATGTTCTTTTGTTTATGCACTATGCTGATAAGATTCTCAGGAATGACTATTGGGAATCTCTGTAACATGTTGAAGTTTATATTGGTCTGCGGTTGTATTACTGAAGTTTGTAAAGTTTATAAGATGGGTTTCATTTGTTGGTAATATTTCAATTTTAACTCACCACTGTGTGATTACATAACCTTGGCATGAGAAAAAGGTACAGAAATGTTAATGTGAAGAAGGAAACATATATTACCGTTGCCAACTATGAAGTGTTTATAGCTAATGGAAAGCCTTAAAAATTGTTATTTAAAATGCATCACTGTGCACAATTAAAAAAGTGGGGGGATTGAGCAGTGTCAAACGGAATGTGGGATCATTAATTTTGAAAATAATGCAAAGCATAAACCTAGCTATCATGTCTTACTTAATTTACCAAAGAGTGAGATTAATTGGACCAGTTAATACGTTTGCTAGAAAAATAGGAAAGTTTTTGTAATTCTCGAGATTTATTGGTGTTTATAATATTTTATTTGAAGATATCCATTCTGACTTATATTAATTGAGTACATTTGGGACAGCCCGGCAAAATCTGAAAAAATTAAATGAGATTCAGAAAGTTCAACAATCTTAGTTCTTTGATGCTTCTACATTATCTGATGTTATGTTGTATTGTGGGTTACTATTCTCAGGTTTATACCTGTATGGTTTCAGAAAATTGTCACGTCAAAATTACACTAATAGTGTAGAAAATAATCAAGTTGTGAGACATGACAGTTACAACATCTGCTTTTTCACTCAGATCTGAAACATTTCACTGCATACCTAAAAATTTCCAATGTTTTTGTAAATAAGTTTCTCATTTTACTCTTCTTAAAAATCTATTTTTCATTACCAATATTACTCATAATGAATCATGTATTAGTTTTATAAGAAAATAATTGATCTATATGTCAAGGAGGAACAAATTTCACACGATGTTAATTATCAATGCATAAAACTGGTAAGGGGATTACTATAGTTTGGCTATTTCACTACCTAGCAAGTAGAGCACACCCTCGCAGGGTGGTTTTATTCTTCTGTTTAATAAGAATTCTTTTCTTTAACTGTTCTGAACCTAAAAGAAGAAAATCTTCTCAATTGCCTCTCATCAAAATTATGTAGAGTGTCAGGTTAAAATATTCTATGCAATTTGCTATGTGTTCAAGCATCACTTCAGTAAAATCTAACTACATTTTATCGTTTTATTCTTGAAGTTATCCTGACATACTGAATTCTCTGTGAGGTTTAGGGTTTGCGGTCAGATTATGTTGACTCCTTGCCACAATGTTTCAGCTGACAACCATCATTGTTAAATAAGTATGTTGAGTCACTCATCAGCAATAAGTTCACGGCCGATATAGCAGCTCTTTTTCATCATGCCCTTTCTTCAATCAACGTTTATTTAACAATGAATAGTTTGTGCCAACCGATGATATTGTCATGGACAGCCCTCTCTCTCCTCTGGTGGCAAACTTTCTTACGGAAGAGTTTGAGGAAAGAGCTAGTGATTCGGCAGTAGTTAAACAGAAAGTGTTCTGGATGATACTTTGGTAGTGTGGTCAATGGGTGAAGAACTGTCGTGTTTCTTGCATCATCTGAAGTCAGTCCACAAGAACATCCAATTTACTATGGGTATAGAGAAGCTCGATTGCTTACCTTTTTGGGCGTCTTGGTTACTAGGAAAGTGGATTCCGTCTAGTGTAAGCCCACACATACGGAACTCTCTCTGCAAGCAATGAGCTGCCATCAAGCTAAACAAATTCCTGGCATCCACAGGACATTGGTGCACCAGGCACATCTTGTTTCTGATGGAGACAGCCTTACAAAGGAACCAGAACATCTACAGTCGATGTATGAAAGATAATGGCTATTCTTCACATCAGATTGGTACAATGCTGAGGATGAACAAACGTGACCACCCACAACATCAGGAGGATAAGAATCTGTTCAAGTTAAGAGCGTTCCTTCCATACGACGGCAATCTTTCGTCTAAAGCTTGCAGAGAGGGCGGGCATGTAGTTCCACTTTCGTATGCGTCTACGCACCACAGATGGCCACCAATGCTCATGCGTTTACGCACCAATCTTTCTTAGATATATACGCGTCTTGTGTTATCTCACATACACGTCCTTTTGATTATCTAACATTCATTGTTTACTACCTACCACGTACCTCCACATATCCTGAAAAAAACTACTACTCCTATTGAAAGTCGCGTTGTAGTAGCAAAACCTATTTTCTTTTTAGTGCTCATCTGCTTCTCAACTCTGATTTGAACTTAATATTCATGGCCAGTGTCAAAAATGTATGAGGCGTAGTCAGTGTTTTTCAAGTTAAAAACAAAATTCTATTCCTAGAAGCTAAATGTGTTTTTAACACATAACCCTATTCAACCTGAAGGTATATTTTTTCGTTGTTAATGGAGAATACATGCTTGAAATTAGAAGCAGCAGTAGCGATTTCGTTCTAGTGTTACATAATGAGGTGAAGAGGGTCAGCATCTCTTTGCTATGTGGCATCCTACGTGGGCTGCTAAACATGACGTCCCACAGTAGTTGGCAGGCCTTGTTTCCTCGGAGGCGTCTACTGCCTTTAATAGATGCTTGGTCCATTGATAGTGACCGGTCCAAATATCTCACAAAATAAGCATCAAACGAAAAAACTACAAAGAACGAAACTCGTCTAGCTTGAAGGAGGAAACCAGATGGCGCTATGGTTGGCCCGCTAGATGGCGCTGCCATAGGTCAAAAGGACATCAACTGCGTTCTTTTTAAAATAGGAACCCCTATTTTTATTACATGTTCGTGTAGTACGTAAAGAAATATGAATGTTTTAGTTGGACCACATTTTTTCTCTTTGTGATAGATGGCGCTGTAATAGTCACAAACGTATAAGTACGTGGTATCACGTAACATTCCGCCAGTGCGGACGGTATTTGCTCGCGATACATTACCTGTGTTAAAATGGACCGTTTACCGATTGAGGAAAAGGTCGATATCGTGTTGATGTATGGCTATTGTGATCAAAATGCCCGACGGGCGTGTTTGCTGCTCGGTATCCTGGACGACATCATCCAAGTGTTGGGACCGTCCCCCGGATAGTTACGTTATTTAAGGAAACAGGAAATGTTCAGCCACATGTGAAACGTCAACCACGACCTGCAACAAATGATGATGCCCAAGTAGGTGTTTTAACTGCTCTCGCGGCTAATCCGCACATCAGTAGCAGAAAAATTGCGCGGTAATCCGGAATCTCAAAAACAACCGTGTTGAGAATAGTACATCAACATCGATTGCACCTGTACTATATTTCTATGCACCAAGAATTGCATGGCGACGACTGTGAACTTCGTATACAATTCTGCCACCGGGCACAAGAGAAATGACGGGACGATGACAGATTCTTTGCACGCGTTCTATTTAGCGACGAAGCGTCATTCACCAACAGCGGTAACGTAAACCGGCATAATATGCACTATTGGGCAACGGAAAATCCACGATGGCTTCGACAAGTGGAACATCAGCGACCTTGGCGGGTTAATATATGGTGCGGAATTATGGGAAGAAGGATAATTGGCCCCCATTTTATCGATGGCAATCTAAATGGAGCAATGTATGCTGATTTCCTACGTAATGTTCTACCGATGTTACTACAAGATGTTTCATTGCGAGACAGACTGGCGATGTACGCCCAACATGATGGATGTCCGGCACATAGCTCGGGTGCGGTCGAAGCGGTATTGAATAGCATATTTCATGACAGGTGGATTGGTCGTTCACCGTATCAGACGTCCCAGGCTTTCTTTCTGTGGGGAAATTTGAAGGATATTTGCTGTCGTGATCCACCGACAACATCTGACAACATGCATCAGAGCATTGTCAATGCATGTGCGAACGTTACGGAAGGCGAACTACTCGCTGTTGAGAGGAATGTCGTTACACGTATTTTCAAATTGCATTGAGGTTGACGGATATCATTTTGAGCATTTATTGCATTAATTTGGTATTTACAGGTAATCACGTTGTAACAGCATGCATTCTCAGAAATGATAAGTTCGCAAACATACATGTATCACATTGGAACAACCGGAATAAAATGTTCAAACGTACCTACGGTCCGTATTTTAATTTGAAAAACCTACCTGTTACCAACTGTTCGTCTATAATTATGAGTCACATGTTTGTGACTATTACAGTACCATCTATCACAAAGCGAAAAAAGTGGTCCAACTAAAACATTCATATTTCTTTACGTGCTACACGAATATGTAATAGAAAATGGGGGTTCCTATTTTTTTAAAATGCAATTGATATCCATTTGACCTATGGCAGCGACATCTAGCGGGCTAATCATAGCATCATCTGGTTTCCCCATTCAAGCTAGACAAGTTTCGTTCTTTGTACTTTTTTCGTTTGACGTTTATTTCCTGAGATATTTGGCCCGGTCACAATCAATGGACTATCCTATATCCCTATATATATATATATAATCAGTCAAAGGAACAGAAATTAAGATAAGACCTGCCACTGCAATATAACACAGAAAAAGGGAGAAGAATCGTACCTAACATCCAATATAAAAAGAATCTCAACAGCATTAGATAAGGCAGAGTAGGCTACCGGAAAAACGTATGCTCTGCATGTGGCTAGCTACAGCCCTCTGAGAAAGTAATGAAAGATGAAAAATGAAAGCAAAAACTGCTAAAACGATATCATACAGATTTCACTACGAAGTTTAATCGTCCTTCTCAGTGACGGCGAACTGCAGCAGGATGATGGTGTAGGTGGCGACCACGGCGGTGAAGGCGGTGAGCAGCCGGGCGTCGAGTCGGAACAGCGAGCAGGCGGCCAGCCGCAGCCTGTGGCGGCACACCTGCTGGCTGAGGTGCCGCGCCTCCCTCGCCAGGGGCTCCTCTATTGCAACACGCGCACCTCTCACTGCACAGTGGGAATCTGAAGTTGCCGAGAAAGCAGTTTTTAAACGTCAATAACGGTTTAAAGACAAACGTACAGAAAACTGAGTGCAAAACATGGGTGGTGAGAAACAGCGTGATTTAAATGCTGGGAATTAAGGGGTGAAATATTAAACTTCCTGGCAGATTAAAACTGTGTGCCGGACCGAGACTCGGACTCGGGACCTTTGTCTTTCGCGGGCAAGTGTTCTACCATCTGAGCTACCAAAGCACGACTCACGCCCAGTCCTCACGGCTTTACTTCTGCCAGTATCTGTCTCCTACCTTCCAAACTTTACAGAAGCTCTCCTGCGAACCTTGCAGAACTAGCACTCCTGAAAGAAAGGACATTACGGAGACATGGCTTAGCCACAGCCTCGGGGATGTTTCCAGAATGAGATTTTCTCTCTGCGGCGAGTGTGCGCTGTGAGGAAAGGGCGTGAGTCGTGCTTGGGTAGCTCAGTTGGTAGAGCACTTTCCCGCGAAAGGCAAAGCTCCCGAGTTCGAGTCTCGGCGCGGCGCACAGTTTTAATCTGCCAGGAAGTTTCATATCAGCACACACTCCGCTGCAGAGTGAAAATCTCATTCTGGGGTGAAATATTATTCTTTTAAATCCGAGGTGAAACTGTACATTCCAATCGAAAGAGTGTAAAAGTATTAAAAAATAAGGATGGACGTGGGAAGCGTGTCAATTGAAAATTGAATCCAGTATTTCCTATACTAATATAAAACATCAAAACCACCGTGTCTGTGTTTGAAAATGGTAATCTCCAAAATTACCGGACGAATTTTGATTATGCTTCCGCAGATAACTTGAGCATAGGTTGGGGCGAGATAAAAACTTTCTTACGTCAAAACTGGTTCATGGAAAAAAAGATACTGAAATTTAAAGTTTTATCCATACTAGTATTGTAAATGTGAAAGTAACTCTGCCACGTTTTCAGTACTAACCTCCTGAACAGATTTCGATGAAATTTGGTATGAAAATAGCTTGAACCCTGCCACAGAACTATTTTACGAAGTGCGTAGTGAGGATATTTATATATTTGAAGAATATTATGGAACTTTTCATGTTTCTTAAAGTGGTTTTATTGCTTGATTTGTGCCACGTGATATGATTCAATGCAATGCCTACAATGCATAAACATTCTTCAATGTGTTTAATCCATATTTTTCTACTTACATTATTAATTACGGAAGTTACTCTTCTATGTTTTCACAACCAAACTGCTGATCCGATTTCTATGAAATTTGAATGCTGGTATCTTTCACTGAGGAGGAACAGAGCCACTTTGTTGTTGTTGTTGTTGTTGTTGTTGTGGTCTTCAGTCCTGAGACTGGTTTGATGCAGCTCTCCATGCTACTCTATCCTGTGCAAGCTTCTTCATCTCCCAGTACATACTGCAACCTACATCCTTCTGAATCTGCTTAGTGTATTCATCTCTTGGTCTCCCTCTACGATTTTTACCCTCCACACTGCCCTCCAATACTAAATTGGTGGACCCTTGAATCCTCAGAACATGTCCTACCAACCGATCCCTTCTTCTGGTCAAGTTGTCCCACAAACTTCTCTTCTCCCCAATCCTATTTAATACTTCCTCATTAGTTACGTGGTCTACCCATATAATCTTCAGCATTCTTCTGTAGCACCACATTTCGAAAGCTTCTATTCTCTTCTTGTCCAAACTATTTATCGTCCATGTTTCACTTCCATACATGGCTACACTCCGTACAAATACTTTCAGAAATAACTTCCTGACACTTAAATCTATAATGGACGTTAAACTTCTCTTCTTCAGAAACGCTTTCCTTCCCATTGCCAGTCTACATTTTATATCCTCTCTACTTGGACCATCATCAGTTATTTTGCTCCCCAAAACTCCTTTACTACTGTAAGTGTCTCATTTCCTAATCTAATTCCCTCAGCAGCACCCGACTTAATTCGACTACATTCCATTATCCCCGTTTTGCTTTTGTTGATGTTCATCTTATATCCTCCTTTCAAGACACTATCCACTCCATTCAACTGCTCTTCCAAGTCCTTTGCTGTCTCTGACAGAATTACAATGTCATCGGCGAACCTCAAAGTTTTTATTTCTTCTCCATGGATTTTAATACCTACCCCGAATTTTTCTTTTGTTTCCTTTACTGCTTGCTCAATATACAGATTGAATAACATCGGGGAGAGGCTACAACCCTGTCTTACTCTCTTCCCAACAACTGCTTCCCTTTCATGTCCCTCGACTCTTATAACTGCCATCTGGTTTCTGTACAAATTGTAAATAGCCTTTCGCTCCCTGTATTTTACCCCTGCCACCTTTAGAATTTGAAAGAGAGTATTCCAGTCACCATTGTCAAAAGCTTTCTCTAAGTCTACAAATGCTAGAAACGTAGGTTTGCCTTTCCTTAATCTTTCTTCTAAGATACGTCGTAAGGTCAGTATCGCCTCACGTGTTCCAACATTTCTACGGAATCCAAACTGATCATCCCCGAGGTCGGCTTCTACTAGTTTTTGCATTCATCTGTAAAGAATTCGTGTTAGTATTTTGCAGCTGTGACTTATTAAACTGATTGTTCGGTAATATTCACAACTGTCAACACCTGATTTCTTTGGGATTGGAATTATTATATTCTTCTTGAAGTCTGCTTGTATTTCGCCTGTTTCATATATCTTGTTCACCAGATGGTAGAGTTTTGTCAGGACTGGCTCTCCCAAGGCCGTAAGTAGTTCCAATGGAATGTTGTCTACTCTGGGGGCCTTGTTTCGACTCAGGTGTTTCAGTGCTCTGTCAAACTTATCACGTAGTATCATATCTCCCATTTCATCTTCATCCACATCCTCTTCCATTTCCATAATATTGTCCTCAAGTATATCGCCCTTGTATAGACCCTCTATATACTCCTTCCACCTTTCTGCTTTCCCTTCTTTGCTTAGAACTGGGTTTCCATCTGAGCTCTTGATGTTCATACAAGTGGTTCTCTTATCTCCAAATGTCTCTTTAATTTTCCTGTAGGCAGTATCTGTCTTAACCCTAGTGAGATAAGCCTCTACATCCTTACATTTGTCCTCTAGCCATCCCTGCTTAGCCATTTTGCTCTTCCTGTCGATCTCATTTTTGAGACGTTTGTATTCCTTTTTGTCTGCTTCATTTACTGTCTTTTTATATTTTCTCCTTTCATCAATTAAATTCAATATTTCTTCTGTTACCCAAGGATTTCTACTAGCCCTCGTCTTTTTACCTACTTCATCATCTGCTGCCTTCACTACTTCATCCCTCAAAGCTACCCATTCTTCTTCTACTGTATTTGTTTCCCCCACTCCTGTCAATTGTTCCCTTATGCTCTCCCTGAAACTCTGTACAACCTCTGGTTTTTTCAGTTTATCCAGGTCCCATCTCCTTAAGTTCCCTCCTTTTTGCAGTTTCTTAAGTTTTAATCTACAGGTCATAACCAATAGATTGTAGTCAGAGTCCACATCTGCCACTGGAAATGTCTTACAATTTACAATCTGGTTCCTAAATCACTGTCTTACCATTATATAATCTATCTGATACCTTTTAGTATCTCCAGGGTTCTTCCATGTATACAACCTTCTTTCACGATTCTTAAACCAAGTATTAGCTATGATTAAGTTGTGCTCTGTGCAAAATTCTACCAGGCGGCTTCCTCTTTCATTTCTTAGCCCCAATCCATATTCACCTACTACGTTTCCTTCTCTCCCTTTTCCTACAGCCGAATTCCAGTCACCCATGACTATTAAATTTTCATCACCCTTCACTATCTGAATAATTTCTTTTATTTCATCATACATTTCTTCACTTTCTTCGTCATCTGCAGAGCTAGTTGGCATATAAACTTGTACTACTGTAGTAGGAGTGGGCTTCGTATCTATCTTGGCCACAATAATGCGTTCACTATGCTGTTTGTAGTAGCTTACCCGAATTCCTGTCTTCCTATTCATTATTAAACCTACTCCTGCATTACCCCTATTTGATTTTGTGTTTATAACCCTGTAGTCACCTGACCAGAAGTCTTGTTCCTCCTGCCACCGAACTTCACTAATTCCCACTATATCTAAATTTAACCTATCCATTTCCCTTTTTAAATTTTCTAACCTACCTGCCCGATTAAGGGATCTGACATTTCACGCTCCGATCCGTAGAACACCAGTTTTCTTTCTCCTGATAAAGACGTCCTCCTGAGTAGTCCCCGCCCGGAGATCCAAATGCGGGACTATTTTACCTCGGGAATATTTTACCCACGAGGATGCCATCATCATTTAACCATACAGTAAAGCTGCGTGCCCTAGGGAAAAATTACGACTTTAGTTTCCCCTTGCTTTCAGCCATTCGCAGTACCACAACAGCAAGGCCGTTCTGGTTATTATTACAAGGATAGATCAGTTAATCATCCATACTACAACTACTGAAAAGGCTGCTGCAGCTCTTCAGGAACCACACGTTTGTCTGGCCTCTCAACAGATAAAAAAAGAAGAAGAAAATCTACCTATAAGACTGTGAAGTAGGGCATGGAACATATTTCCACCAGCCAGTGAAGAGAATCCAGATTAAAATATTGTTAAACGTGCTACATAACGCATACTCCAGCCCATATACGTACTGCTTGACAGTGGTAATGCACATGCCGCTGCAGTGTGCGTTAGGACACCTTGGGAGGGGGGGGGGACACATCACAAGCTATACTTGGCCAAACAGGATGACAGATGAGGCCGGCAGGCGTTACTGCATATACAGCAACTTACTTACTCACCATCATTGATCATAATAAAATTACTGATAATTGAATACAACCACAGGTAACAGGTAGTTGCATCAAAAAATTACAAACAAAACATACAAGATCAAGTACAAATCAATGGTAGACATCATATGTATGTTTAGGTCAGGAGTTTGGAAAATAAGAAAGAAAGAAGATCAATTACTGTCTATGGAATTCCATTACAGGAGACGAAGTACTAGAATCTCAAGATAAGAGTGTTTAAGAAATGAAGAAATCAGAATAATGGTTTAAATGAAAGGGGACATAGTAGAAGTAGCTGAGAGGAAGGCGTTACTATCCTATCGCAGTTTAGAATGAATGGATGATAACGGAAATCGAAAGAAGATATGAAGGTGGATCCTTCAGGGGAAAAAGAAATGAAGTCGCCTACCTAGAAGGCAGGTGACAGAGCTGAAGGGAGCTATAGACTCCAAACAACAGGGTGACTGGGAAGACCATAAGAGCTTCAGCAATTCCTAAGGAGAATATGACTTACCAGTTGTCTGGATATGTGGTTTATTTAATTTAACAATGCGATATGTTTCAGGAAGTCATTATCCCTTATCAAGCTGTATTAACAAGGAAAAGACGAACTATTATTTCGCATTGTTTTATACACTAATGTACAGGTAAAGGAAATCTGTCTATATCGTCTACTGGTATTATGTACCTCAAATGTATTGCGCTATTAGCCACAGAAAAAATAAGCGATTAGCAGTCACTGTCAGTCAGATAAGACTCTCCGATACACATCTAGCATAGTGTTCGTAAACAAGGGCGGTGCTCAACGCTCTCACATGGTTCTCTTTACACACTGACGAAAGTCACCTGCCAATCAACTGCCAAACATCGTAGCATTTTGGTACGTATCTGTCACTACCACCAATAATTTAAATGTCGACTCAAACATCTTTGTGTCCGTCGTGGTAAAATCTAAAAATAATTTTACAAGTATACTTCGATTTTGGCATCACTTGAGATTTAACAGAATATAATATTCACTGGGGTATCACCCACAAACGCAGTCCTTGGCCATCAATCGAACTCTCGTGACCAATGCTTGATCATCCACATTCCAAAATGTGCTCACTATATTCCTTATACAATCACGGGAAAAATTGCAATACCAAAAAATACTTAATGTGGAGTAGTGACATTTCTGGAATACATTTGTCTAGGTAACATAATTAAGTGTTTAACATTGAAGGATCACAGATTAAAGGAAGCGAGAGCTAATACATTGCAAATGTGAAAAGCTGGTACGTTAATAACAGGTGTAACCGCCACAATGTTGAATGCTAGTAGGCAAGCACACATGCATTGTGTTGTACAGGTGCTGGATGTCACTTTGTGGGATGGAGCTCCATGCCTGTTGCACTTGGACGATCTACACACGGACGGGTAATGCTGTTTGCGGATGACGCTGGAGTTGTTGTCCGATGGCACCACATTTGTGCTGGCCTGGAGACTGGTCACCGAGCACGCCGAGGCAACATGTCGATGATCTGTCGAGCATGTGTGGTTACGACAACAGCATATGGGTGAGCGTTATCCTGTTAGAGAACACGCACTGGAATGCTACACATGAATAGCAGCACAACAGATCGAATCACCAGACCGACGTACAGTTTTGCAGTTATGGTACGTGGGTTATCCACGAGAGTACTCCTGCTGTCATACGAAATCGCACCCCAGATCATAACTCGAAGTGTAGGTCCAGTGTGTCTGTTACACTGACAGGTTGGTTGCAGGTCCTTAACTGGCCTCCTGCTAACCGACATACGGCCATCGATTGCACAGAGGCAGGACTAACTTTCATTAGAAAACACAACGGACCTCCAACCTGCCCTCCATTGAGCTCTCGCTTGGCAGCACTGAAGTCGCAAATGGCGGTGGTTTGGAGTCAGTGGTCAGGGCGTCTGACTCAGATTGTTCTTTAAGTAACCGATTTATAACAGTTCTTTGTGTCACGGTGATGCTAACTGCTGTTAAGATTTCTGTTGCGGGTGCAGTATGATGCGCCAGGGCCATATGTCGAACACTGTGATCTTCCCTCTCCGTAGTGCCACGTAGCTGTCTCGAGCCCGGTCTTACTGAGACCGTACATACCCATCACCACCGCTGTCGTCTGTCATGTACAGTCGATACTTTCCTGCCAAGTCTTTCTCCAGTATCGCAGAATGTGCAGCCACTACACCATCTCACAACTTCAATGGACCACTCTCCATCAGAGGGACTTCCCGTCTTTATCGGAAGATGAAGAAGGATTGAGTCGGATGACGTTTCATCATGAAATTCATGAGGAACTTCAGGACCCTGTAACGACGTGGCTCGTTAGACTGGTGGCAGACTTACTGTAGACCGAACGGGAAAGTTCGTGTACACCGTTATGATAAATTCTTCTATCAATTTACTCAATACAGTGAGCTAAATACTCATAGTCTTTTATATAACCATTTTGTCTGATGACCTCATTAGACGTACGTAAAAATCCAATCACTTCTTTTGGTGACGTGATGGATATTCTTTGTGGGTGTCTTAACTGCACCTACGGATAACAGTGAGCTATTACTCTCTTTCTCAGAAAATTTCCAGGACAGGCTTTTTTATTTCTGAGTTTGCTACACTAAAAAAGAACAAATATTGTTTTTATGTTACCTTGTATGTGTGCGTCCCTGAAATAGCCTTGTCCTCGTTTCAGCACAAATTCAGTAGGTGGCAGGGCTGTGCTTAATAACACAATGTTCGCTTTCTTGGCACATTAGTTACAGTGACACAATGCATGCTCATCGTGAGCAAAGAGTGAACTTTAAATACTGCGCCAAGTTCAGAAAAACCCCAAACGTGGAAAATTATTAATGAAGCATATGCAGGCGAGGCACTTTTAACAAGTCTTGTTTTCGAATAGCACAGAAGGTCTCGCGAAGGCAGAGATTCAGTGCAAGACCATCCGAGAGCTGGTCACCCGCCTAAAGCACATACGGTCGCATGGAGCGTTTAAGGCAGGTACTCCAACAAGACAGTCGTACAACTGTGCGTGCGATATCAGAAGAACTTAACTTGAATCGTGATGTGTGTCACATGATTTTACGCGAAGATTTAGGGAAACAGGAACTTAATGCAAACGACGTCTCCTTCATACTAACAGAAGAACACAAAGAGGAAAGACAAAGAAATTCTTCTGGACTACTGGATAGAGCCAAACGCCAAAGATTATTGCTGGGGACGAAAGTTGGTGCTACCAGCATGACCCTCACACGAAGCGTTTAAGTGGTGAATGCCTCAAAAGAGACCATCGACAACCTTCGACAAGAAAGACAGTGTTTATCGTCTCCTTTGATAATAAAGGATTAATTCATCATGAATATGTTCCTCCAGGCCAGACAGTGACCCAAACTCTTTACATCGAAGTCTTGGAACATTTGCGAAAAGCAATCAGACCTCACAGCCTTGATTTTTGGCATTCTGAGGACTGATTCTTACTGCATAACAATGCAAGACCGGACACTGCTTTATGTGTTATTGATTATCTGGCCAGACAATCTGTTTTTGCCACCCCATATCCTCCATATTCACCAGACCTTTCGCCTTGCGATTTTTTTCTTCTTACCGCTAATGAAAAGGCGACTGAAAGGAAATCTTCATCGTGATGCTGCAGACGTCCAACGGGCTGTGGCAGATGAGCTTTCAAGCATCGCATTTCAAAATTTTCCTGCTTGCTTCCAAGGCCTCCAGAAACGTTGGCAACTGTATATAGATAGCTAAGGGAACTAGTTCGATAGGAGCTAGAATCATTACTTGATACTGCAGTTTTCTATTTTTTGGAAAGCCTGTCGTGGAACGTACCTGAGAACGGTATAAAAGTATGGGATTGGTATGCCTTCGGAGAATTTCTGGTCACACTGGACTCATAATGAAGGAGGTTATTCATGGCCCAGTGGCGGTGACGTAGTAATTAAGATTCAGGTCTTGCAATGAGGAGAATGGGGATTCATACATCTATCTCACCGATTCTAGCTTCTTCAGGCAAGTAAGGGGCTGGTTCTTTCAACACCACAATCCTTCGCCAACTCTTCCAGTTCTGCATCTACTATGACATCGATGTGTACAGAACTATTTTCAGCTTTCTTTTCCTTTCGCCCCACGTCATACTAGTTTACTTACCCGAGGACTTGCTTTCTCCCAGAATAAACAAGCTGTAAGTTGGATCTCACCTGTGTTGACCAGCAGTAGGAGCTGCTCAGAGAGAACTCCCGTGCGCTCAGCTTCCGACACCGTCATCTGGCTGATTATGCTAAGGGCGAGTATCCTTCCGAAAATGCCTGTGAGATCGACCACTAAGGCAACAGGTAACAGGCTGTGCTCGCTGACGCGGCGACCCGATATCATAAATATGGTCTCGATGGCAGAGAACAGCGACTGCATGACCACTGCAATAATCGGGACTTCGTAAATACCAGTAGCTGACACTGCTTCCAGCTTGAGGCGGAAATGAGCGAACCTAAGCCTATTAATGTAATTTCCATTGTAACGCAATTGGGACGGCGTAATTTTGTCAGGTGGCCTGAAAATTATATCCCCCCCTTCGTCAGCTAATTGCATCAGAAACGAACCACATTTTTTTAAGAGACTGGTGTTCGGATTTACGTCCGATGCCTGACAGTCTGTAAGGTACGCCATCAGGACGGAGTTAACGACACGAAATTTCCGCCTCAGGATAAGCATTAAAATGCTGAATTGCAACAAAACCAGCACTGAGATAAATTCAGACAGCTCGTCATACAAGAACACGACGTTTATAGCACCCCACGAACCCATGTTGGCAAGTACCACAGAGAACGCTAAGTAAAGCGCGACTTTGACAATTTTTTGGACGTAATGGTACTCGGTTGCAAAGTCTACGTTCAGAAGTTGGTCAACGTTCTGCGCCACGCGGACGACCGAGACGAATCGATTACCACAGGACAACAACAGGGTGCCTAAGCAGCAGACGGCTGCCCCGTGGTTCACGACTTCTCTCAAAACCGAACTGACGGTGCCGGCGAACATCCTGCCAGTTAGCAATACGTCTGAATACTCCCACGTCGAAACATAGGAGAAAAGAAAGACAGCCAAGAGCCACAGGACAGAGTAGGCACGCGACGAGATTATGAAGATGGGGGAGCCAGAGCGGTAAGGTGGCAAGCCGAAGACCAGCGACGTCCAGTAGAGAGGGCGCACAGCGCGGAGAAGGGCCGGCACGCTGTCCTCCTTGGGTGCCATCGCCTGCAAGAAAAATTAGCTGTGATTAGTAAAACTATAAACCATTTCTGGTAGCCCCATCCCTCTGATGGTGGTTGCTGTCGTGCTGATACTGGTGACACTACTGGCTGTGGTGTTGCTGGTGAACACTGAGTAATGGAAGTTTCGATGGTCGTGAAACTTGAGGCGTAAGTGATAATGAAGAGCCGTCAAACCGACGCACAAATCTATATCCTGATACCACTATCTGGACCCTTCGGAACGTGTATTATGATCGCATATCATATTTATGGAATACGGGCAGATCTACTTCAGCCTTCAACATGGGTTCTGCAAATAACGATTATGTGTTACTTAACTCGCTTTGTTCGCCCCGAGACCCAGAAAGCTCTAGGTACTGCCGCCCAGGTAGATGGCGTGTTCCTTCACTTACGGAAAGAGTTCCAGATACTTCTGGACTGCTACATAATGAAGAAAAAAAGCGTGTACGTAATATGAGAGTGTCCGTGTGACTGGACTGCAGAATTTCTAGGAAACAGGAGACAGCTCGTCATTCTCACGGAGGGCAACGCTGCAACGCTAGGAAATTTTACTGAAATTCGTCCCAGGAGGAATGGCCAATATTCAGCGATATTGTGGTAGACTCTTTTATGTGTTTGTCTATTTTTTGTTTGTCTGTTGTCGATGTATTAATCTCCTAGTAAAAGGTCGTAACAATGGGATAACATTGTCTCTGATAATGCGGTTAAAATAATTACTGTTTGTTGCGTGTATGAATAGTCTTGGGAGAGACGGCAGGATATTTTTAGCAACTGTTCATACATGAGATTGCAGATTCGAGTGCTGTTGTCCACATCTCTTCCCTAACACGTCGCATTCAATCTGAAACAATTTTGCTATTTCAATACTTCCAAAACTACTAATAAAGGTCGTGACGCTCACCTTAGTTCTCATGAAATAATAACGGTTTATTGTGTCTCTTGTACAATTCTCCACATAACATCAAAAGAAGGGAACAGAAAACTCTAGTTACCCTTAGATACGAGTAAAACACAGAGAGAGTAATATTCCGAATCAACGATATAATTATCATAGAGTCTCTCAGATACGTCTTTGCCACTTAGCTTTCTCACAGTCGATTCAGTACATTGCATATTTATTACACTACAATATGACAACATATCACTAATAATCTACGATGATTCGAGCTTAAAGGTCTAGTAAACATGGGTCCTAAATTGTATACTTTAAGAGCGATGAGCACTTGTTCAGTAGAAGAGCGAAGATGAACAAGAACTCACTGCTCTTAAGGTATGCCCTTTAGAGCTCATGTTTACTGGTACGTTCTCCTTGCTTTTGTCCATTCCACCACCCCTCAAAATATCAAAAATAAAGAGCTTGCAGTAGAAGAGAATTGTTTCGCAGTATCGAAGATGAACAAATGCTCATATCCCTTTAGGTTGGTATTTTAAAGCCAATGTTTACTATCCTATTTTATTTTGAGTGGTCGTTCCTGTCATATATCAGAATATCGGCCATTCCTCCTGGAATGAAAATAGCACAATAGACCAAACGAGACTCGATTTGTCTAAATAATAAGAGGTCAGCCGGCCGAAGTGGCCGTGCGGTTCTAGGCGCTGCAGTCTGGAACCGCGAGACCGCTACGGTCGCAGGTTCGAATCCTGCCTGGGGCATTGACGTGTGTGATGTCCTTAGGTTAGTTAGATTTAACTAGTTCTAAGTGCTTGGGGACTAATAACCTCAGAAGTTGAGTCCCATAGTGCTCAGAGCCAACAAAGAGGTCGTACAGCAGAAACGTGAAAAATATATCTATGTCGTTTCTGGAAGAGTGAACCAACAATTACTATATCGAGAAAATATCATGATCTCAAAATTAGGTTCAAGCTCATACAGAGGCTTAACGGCTACTGTTTGTCTAGCGAAGAATTCGTCATTGGATGAGAAAAAGAGGAAAGTAACAATATACACTTGCGATAAACTTTTTTTAACTTTCACATAATGAATCATTTTATACGGTCCTAGATACTGAGTGAAGCTACTGGTAAATTATAGGACGCAGATGAGCACGCAGTTTGATGAAATTGTAGTTCAGATGTTGCTTTCACCTAATGCGAAAGTGATGCACATAAAATAGTGGGGCTAAGTAGTAGTTTAGTAGTATAAGACCTGTTAAGAGTTTCTGTGAAATTTTCCTGAGAACACCAAGATTAATTGTTGTCGTTTTTGTAGGTTTGTTTGTATTTAGATTCATCGCAGGCAAATTGAAATAGTGATTCCTTTCAAAAAAGAATTTTAACCGAACAGTTCCTCTGTTGAACACTGCAGGATAATAAAATCAAGTTCTAAAAAAATGCTGATTAGCTTTTAGTACAAAATCGTAATATGCAATAAAATATGCAGTTTCCAACTAAAATTGATCTCATTGAATACACTACAGTGTCATTGAGGAAAAGAGTAATGTAATTACGTTGTGACCCATTCTTCTGCAACAAGTTTTACCTGAAACCCTTTTGTAGCCAGGTTTAATATTTATCGCGATATTATTGTACAAGTCTTAAGCAGCAAAAACATATACATGAAACACATACACAGATATGATTTAGATCAAAGAACTTGTCTCTTTATGAAATGTATTCGAGTCATCGATGAAATATGTTTCCCTAGTGTCGAGAACTGGCAGGTAACATAGATAACTGTAAACATTTGCAGAAACAGCTGTAACCGTTGTTCAAAAGCTTATCAGGTGTCTCCACCATTATAGTGTCGAACACTTGAGATACCTTTCCATGAAGTCTATCTAGCCAAAAACATCGTTTTCGTCTTTACTGAGTAAGGTAATAAAGTGGTTAAGACTAAGGTTCAGAATCCCCATACCTCAGCTATTCTGATTTTGATTATTCGTAATTCTGCTACATCATGTCACGAAAATTTCAAGACATTCCTTTAAAAGAACGCAGCTCATTGCTCTCACCATCTATAATATATGATGAAAAGGAATCCAGATAAATATTAGTGGACATTTATATGGTGTGTCCACCTTTTGACTTTACGGTGGCTTGGACAGTGCTGGGGACACTTTCAATGAGTTGTGTGAATGTCTGTGGTCGAATGACAGCACATTGTTCCTTAGGGAGAGAAACCAGAGTAGACACTGATGTTGGACACTGGGCTCTGGAACGAAGCTGACGTTGAAACTCATCCTACAGGCTCTCCATTGGGTTCATGTCGGCACTCTGTGGCGCGGGGAGGGTGGGGGGAGTCTGTCAGGAATGTGATTGGCCATGTCAGATGCTGCTTTATGACAGCGGGTATTATCATGCTGATACAAGTGATTATCATCTCCGAAATGTTCCTCTGTTGTACGCAGTACACAATGCTGTTAAATGTGTACAAATCCTTCCACATCAACGTTTCCTTAAGTGGTGGTGGTGGTTGTTGGGATGTTTTAGGGGGACTAAACAGCTAAGGTCATCAGTCCCCCACCTTAAGTGTTATACAGGGAAGACACCCTAACCGTGAGACAGACTGCCATATTGTAACCCCACCTCCTTCGTAATTCACTGTTGGGTCGACTTGTGATGGCAGTAACGTTCTCCAGATATTGGTCAAACTAAAACCCTGCCGTCGGACAGCCGGGGAGTTCAGCGTGATTCATCACTTGAAATCACCAGTTTCCAGTCATACGTAGTCTTACTCTTTACACTGCCTTAAGTGTCGCTTAGTACCTATTACAGAGCAATGTGGCTTATGAAAAGCTGCTAGACCACTGTAGCCCCTCTTTCCTCCCCATATGGGAAGTCGTTGTGCTAGCTAGTAGCTAGTTGCATTTTGGAATTCCTTCCGCTGATTTCGTGCGAGTTTTCACAAGCATCCTCCGAAACTCTCGACTGTCCCTGTCTGGCAGTGTATAAGGCTGCCTGGTTTTGGTTTAGATGTGATTGTTATTTCGCACATTACCAACAGTTGACTTACACAGTCTTAGAATGGTTGAATTCTCCGGTCCAGTTCACACATCACCGGCATCGAATTAGGCAGCATTAGAAGAGTTAAAATCTCCCTGATGGATTTGTAACTCAGGTGACATCCGATGACAAGTCAACATTGATGACTCCTGTACGCCCCTTCTGGTGTTAATATTCCTCTGCTGAGAACAAAATATTAACCATCTCCTTTTACTGTGGCTAGTTCCAAATCTCATGGCATCTGGTGGTCAATTCCGCATTACATACGGGTGTCCGTAAATTTTTGATCAGACAGTGTATGGCCTGTTCACCTCTAATCTCCAATACTAACGTGCACGTCATTCACTGGACATTAAACTGTTACCTTCCTTCTTCCCTTTAAGAGAGTTATCACTGTGAAGACTATCTGGATGCAAGCTTACAGACAAGCACGAACTAGATCAGGAGTACAGCATGGATGAGCAGACACCTTCAAGAGCAACACTTGTTGTGGAATTT
Organism: Schistocerca gregaria; assembly: GCF_023897955.1. Taxonomy (NCBI): domain Eukaryota; kingdom Metazoa; phylum Arthropoda; class Insecta; order Orthoptera; family Acrididae; genus Schistocerca; species Schistocerca gregaria. The sequence goes on from NC_064921.1 coordinate 143,097,819, forward strand.
CCAAGTATGGAAATGTCATGGATCATCGGAAAATTTTCCGAGTCGGTATGCGTGTTCCTTGATAGCTCTGGAACCTCTAGGGCAGTTTAAACCAAATTAAGTAGGGGAGAATGTTGCATCTTGAGGACAGTGTACACAGGAGCACACGATGTTTCCTGATCGATGTTTCAGCCTAGTAACCAGTTTTAGAATCACATGAAGGAATAGGCACTAGAGACTGCCATACGCAAGTTTCCGACATTTTCATTTGTTGTGAGGAACGTGGTTCTGTTTTCTGCAGCATGCAATAATCACTTACAGAAGGCAAGTGGTAGCAATACCAGTGGAGGGTAGATAAAGCGCGTCGGCGAGGGGAGGGGGGAATGGCCCGGAAAACATTGCAGCCATCTACATCTACATCTACATCCATACTCTGAAAGCCACCAGATGGTGTGTGGTGGAGGGTGCATTGAGCACCTCTATCGGTTCTCCTTTCTGTTCTAGTCTCGTCTTGTTCGTGGAAAGAAAGATTGTAGGTATGCCTCTGTGTGGGCTCGAATCTCTATGATTTTATCCTCATGGTCTCTTCGCGAGATATACGTAGGAGGGGGCAATATACTGCTTGACTCTTCGGTAAAGGTATGTCCCCGAAGCTTCTACAAAAGCCCGTACCGAGCTACTGAGCGTACCTCTTGCAGAGTCTTCCACTGGAGTTTATCTATCATCTCCGTAACGCTTTCGAGATTACTAAATGATCCTGTAACGAAGCTCACTGCTTTCCGTTGGATCTTCTCTATTTCTTCTATCAACCCTATCTGGTACGGATCCCACACTGCTGAGCAGTATTCAAGCAGTGGGGGAACAAGCGTACTGTAACCTACTTCCTTTGTTTTAAGACTGCATTTCCTTAGAATTCTTCCAATGAATATCAGTCTGGCATCTGCTTTACCGACGATTAATTTTATATGGTCATTCCATTTTAAATCACTCCTAATGCCTACTCCCAGATAATTTGTGGAATTAACTGCTTACAGTTGCTGAACTGCTATATTGTAGCTAAATGATAAAGGAGCTTTCTTACTATGTATTCGCAGCACATTACACTTGTCTACATTAAGATTGAATTCACATTCCCTGCACCACGCGTCAATTCGTTGCAGATTCTCCTGCATTTCAGTACAATTTTCCATTGTCACAACATCTCGATATACTACATCATCATCCGCAGAAAGACTCAGTGAACTTTCGATGTTATCCACAAGGTTATTTATAAATATTATGAGTAGCAACGGTCCTACGACACTCCAATGTGGCACACCTGAAATCACTCTTACTTCGGAAGATATCTCTCCATTGAGAATGACATGCTTCGTTCTGTTATCTAGGAACTCTTAAATCCAATCACACAATTGGTCTGATAGTCCATATGCTCTTACTTCGTTCATTAAACGACCGTGGGGAACTGTATCGAACGCCTTGCGGAAGTCAAGAAACACGGCATCTACCTGGGAACCCGTGTCTATAGGCCTCTGAGTCTCGTGGACGAATAGCGCGAGCTGGGTTTCACACGATCGTCTTTTTCGAAACCCATGCTGATTCCTACAGAGTAGATTTCTAGTCTCCAGAAAAGTCATTATACTCGAATATTCCAAAATTCTACAACTGATCGACGTTAGAGATATAGGTCTATATTTCTGCACATCTGTTCGACGCCCCTTGTTGAAAACGGGGATGACCTGTGCCCTTTCCAATCTTTTGGAACGCTACGCTCTTCTAGAGACCTACGGTACACCGCTGCAAGAAGGGGGGCAAGTTCCGTCAAGTACTCTGTGTAAAAACGAACTGGTATCCCATCAGGTACCGAGTGAGGTGGCGCAGTGGTTAGCGCACTGGACTAGCATTCGGGAAGACGATGGTTCAATCCCGTCTCCGGCCATCCTGATTTAGGTTTTCCGTGATTTCCCTAAATCGTTTCAGGCAAATGCCGGGATGGTTCCTTTGAAAGGGCACGGCCGATTTCCTTCCCATTCCTTCCCTAACCCGAGCTTGAGCTCCGTCTCTAATGACCTCGTTGTCGACGGGACGTTAAACACTAACCACCACCACCCATCAGGTGCAGCAGCTTTTCCTCTTTTGAGCGATTTTAATTGTTTTTCTATCCCTCTGTGATCTATTTCGATATTTACTATTTTGTCATCTGTGCGACAATCTCGAGAAAGAGCTACAGTGCAGTCTTCCTCTGTGAAACGGCTCTGCAAAAAGACATTTAGTATTTCGGCCTTTAGTCTGTCATCTTCTGTTTCATTACAATTTTGGTCACAGAGTGTCTGAAAATTTTGTTTTGATTCAATGGCATGAGACGGAAATAATCGATTTATCTGATGTCCAAAAGTGCATCATCGTATGCATTTGGTTTCGGGTCAAGGGTGGAAGCATTTCCGAAACGGATACGTTTATAAACTTGCTTGCGTACCGCTGTGTTGAAAGTATACCATGCATTGCAAAATGGCGCTGTCCAAAAGCGGATCTGGGGCCACAGGCGATAGATGACAGGGAGTGTATACGGGCGAATAGGCGTGCAACTGTAGAGGAGCTGACAGCCAAGATGAAGCAACGGGCTACCAACTGTGTCTCCTCAAAGACCGTTCAGCGAACGTTGATTCCTCCCTCGATCATGGATGTGTGTTTTGTTCTTAGCAAAATTTCGTTTAATTTAGTTTAAGTAGTGTGTAACTCTAGGGACCGATGACCTCAGTAGTTTGGTCCCCTAAGAATTCACACACATTGAACATTTTGAACACAATCCTCAGAAAGGTGCAGGCCGGAGGATGGACGACGGCAGTCGGCAGTGGCCAATTGCATCCGCGCGTTCAGGACTTGTGGCGTCACGCCACTGCACGCATGCACGCGGATCAGGATTTGCAGTAGTCACTGGCGAGCCAGGGTGTGTGTATCGGACATTCAAAGCAACTACGATCTCCCTTGAAAATGTCCTCCGCAGATTTGGTGTGAAACGTTGCTTTGTAATGTAAGACGTCGTAATCTTCTGCCCTTCATTGCTTACATGTTCCGCCCTCACAATCATATTCCGCACATCAAGACGCTTCATTCGAACCCAAACTCGATAAGATAAAGTCAATGTTGTATGAATTCATGTAAATGATATGCAAATAACAAGTAAGCGCACAAGTAATCAAATTCCACTACATTGTGAGCACCCAGCCTATGCATTCTTTACAAATATAGCACGCAGTTTCAGAGGTTTTCACAGGGAGACAGCAAACGCCAAACGCCGATGTTACAGCTTTCCGGATTGGTAGCCTTAAACGAAACGTCATTCTCCCGCTTTAGAAGAGCAATGCTGATTGGCAGACGATATTCCTGACGCCTTGAGCTGAAGGAGTAATGGAAGAGACCGAAAGATATACCCCTTCACGTCTGACATGAAGAGGGGCCGTTCCATTGTCGCTCTTGGAGCGAGAACACGTAACGAGAGCGTGTGCGCTCGTACGTGTACTCAACGAGCGAGGAACAAGTCTCTCCTCAGTACTTCATTGGGAGAGCACCTCTGTCGAGTGCGAATCAAAGGGCGACTCTATATTGAGTACTTGGGATTAAGCGTTGTTCACTGTGTTGGCCGACACACTTACTGTGCGGTGTGAACGGGCAGAGTTACAGTTAAACGCCTGCGAGCGAATTTTTGATTTACATCGCGGTGGACTGGTTATCTGACCGCTGTACCACGCCAATAGTTACACTAGTGGAGAATAGGAGCTACATCAAGGCATATGGAGAGTTTGATTGGCAAAGATCAATCCAGATAGAACGAGAGTTATCTTATTTGTCAGCAGCGATCGGTGCAGACAGCAGTCATTGCAAAAAAAAAAAAAAAAAAAAATGGTTCAAATGGCTCTGAGCACTATGGGACTCAACTGCTGTGGTCATCAGTCCCCTAGAACTTAGAACTATTTAAACCTAACTAACCTAAGGACACCACATACATCCATGCCCGAGGCAGGATTCGAACCTGCGACTGTAGCAGCCGCACGGTTCCGGACTGGGCGCCTAGAGCAGTCATTGCAGCTTACGGTATTGTGTGCTACAGCTCTTGCGAGCCCCATATTTCCTCCACAACAGTACACTTCACTGCATTTCACACGCGACAGCCTCGATCGTACCTAGCAACATTCTAACAGATAATTATTCAAGTTGGGTAGGCGCTGCTCTCAACCATTCTACCAAGCCAATAACAATCTTAAACTTTGTATAGAAATTTCATTAGCGAATCCTATCCTTAAGAGGTAACTTCACATTCCTAAAAGAACCCGGAAATAGCTTGTTCAGTTCATAACTAAAAGTGCCATTGTGATTTCTCAGAATTTTTGCAAAATAAATAATAATTTTCGTTAGTCTCATGTTTTTCTTACACTAACTAGCACTATTCCAGTATCCAAGTATCCCACTAGTTACGTAAGAAATGTTGTGAAATTTTGTGTCATTTCCTTATAGCAGATGACTCCAGAAGATATTTATTGCTGAAAGTTTTTCAGGTATTTCTCTTTAGAACATTAGGAGAGTCTGTCTGACTTCTGTAGTAGTGTGGGGGTGAAAATTGCATCTTGCAGGAGCCACAATGTAAAGGGTACATCTCAGATTAATCCATTGTGCCGAATGTCAGAATAGCACCCACACGCTCACAGTAAGGTGAAATCCATTCGACCACGGCATAATAGCCCGGAACATTTTATTAATTGTGACACTTGCGGCCGAGAAAGTTTACATTTTACAGGATGAATTTACAGCACTCTCCTGGCCACCAAATTCCCCGGATTTAGCGCAACCCAGAATCAGTGGCTGTTTGCGCCATGGATCCTCAGTCGAGAAACCTGGCGCAGCTGGCCACGGGACTGGAGTCAGGATGCCTACCCCTCCTCGCATGTACCTTCCAGACCTCACTGATACTCTTCCTGTACGTCTTGCACCGATAACGAAACTCCTCACCAACAGGCCATGAAGACCCAACGGTACCGACCGGCCGTCGTGTCATCCTCAGCCCACAGGCGTCACTGGATGCGGGTATGGAGGGGCATGTAGTCAGCGCAACGCTCTCCCGGCAGTGTGTCAGTTTCGTCTCGCACCGATCCGCATTACAAAAGGTGGTTATTCAGGCATTTGACAGGTCGCCACATTAATATGGCTAGACATCGTATTTGAAAGATATTGTTCATTCTTCAGTTCCACAATTGTACCCCAATTAAATTAGGTATATATAATGTATGTGGTTAAGCGATACATCGTTGGTAGTGCACCATTTTGCACGTTCATGTAGAAGGTCTTTTGCCACGAAACGGTCGAATTTGCAAACGAACTGAGGATTTTTGTATCTGAACAACATTACCTGTCTTGTAAAAGAAAATATATGTTTGTTTCGAATGCTTTTATTCCACAATGTATTTAGTTTGTGACCGGTTTTTAATAATACTTATATTCCACTTCATGTCGCTGATTGTTGGTGTGTAGTCGAATAGTAACGTAACAAATGATAGACTGTTAAATAGATTAGTGACAAGATTTTATTGGTTCCAATAGAATATCTGTTCTGAGCTGCAAGACCGTGTTGTACATTGAAAAATTTTTTCACAATGGGAGATACTTCACTTTTTCAGAGTGATTGTTTTATCTACACAAGAACATTGGAGCACACGAATAAGTGAATGGCATCACTTAAAAATAGAATAAGGGAATATATGAACCTTTTATTGTTCGAAAGTATTCGAAAAGTATTCCAAGGTAGAATACTGTCCTCTGAGCGTTTGACCAGAGGGCAGTTGTTGCGCGGCTAAGTTTCTTCTTCATAGTTTTACAACAGAGAATAGAACGGAGTAGAATGTAGAAAATTTTGATTAAAACTCTCTCACATTTCCACAGGAATATTCATGCCATGCCACAGACGGAGGCGGAAGCAGGAATCAAGCCAGTACGTCGCATATGGGTCAGGTCGACAATATTGTCTGCCGAATGAGGAAAGAGCATTGAGTGGAAAGCAGACTACGAAATAAAATCAAAGGAAGCGGGATAAGCATAATCGTAAGCTCCCAAGGCATGTTGGAAGAAAGTGTATCTCACTCACACGAGAACATGAAGAACATAGCGAGGGACCGATACATCACTTAACAGTTTGTAGCAGAATAAAGAGGACACATTCGGTCGTTACTGACCGAGCCTTGCGTCGTAGACTCACGTTTTTTCTTTTTTTCCGAGCATATGGCATCGTGAACCGGATGGCCCCTATTCGGGGAAGTTCGGCCGGCGATGGGGATGAAATGATGATGAGGACAACACAACACAACACTCAGTCCACGAGCGGAGAAAATCTCCAACCCGGCTGGAAATCGAACGCGCGACAGCTTGCGTGGGAAGCGAGCACGTTACCACTCAGCTAAGCTGGCGGACAGCCTCGCGGTAACCCCCTTCAAATACTCCAGCTCTCCACACGAGTTGATCATTGGGATCGACGGCATTGGCACTAATAGCACTCGATTCCACGATTACGACACTTTAGTGAATCTATGTCCTAGATGCTCGAGCACAGTCTGTGAACTTTCCGAAGATGTGTTCGAGCTGATGGCCTTCACCTGATGAACTTCGCGTTGTTCGCCGCCTGCCATCTGGTGATGGAGAAATGGGCTACCGACAAAACCACATGGCAGGTTGTTGACAGTACCAGACTTATACGTGGAAGCAAGAAACAGGATCTCTTAGTGTCCACGTTCCTGTTGAACACTCAGGCTTCTTCGGGTGCTTAAACCTACTACCAGAGGCAGGAGGAGATCAACCAACCACTCGGCTACCAACGCCAGGTACACCGTGGATGGGTCGTCAAGGGTCATCGTAGAATTTGGAGCAGCCAGGCCGAAATGACGGCACCTGTTCGCCGGCAGTCCGCTGCGGCGCCAGGGTCGTTGACATCTTCTCCTGGGCGCGCATCCGCTGAGCTGACAGGACGGACGTCAACTAGAATCCAACACGCAGCTGAATGAGCAACAGTCGAGAATGGTGTGGTAGTGAAAAATTAACTGATCTCTAATAATGTGTTACTATCATTCAAGGCGCTTCACAGGTTCCCAACAGCGATCCTGACTTAACGCAGAGAAGCATCAGCCCTCTGTAACAGCACTCTTTTTCGATGGGGGAGGTAAGGGGGATGTGTGAGGGTAGCAATTGCATAAATCCTGAAGCAATTTGCCTTATGATCCAGGACACAAATGTTTCTGCATTCCATCTGTGCTCCGTCTGACACACATTTCGGCAGACAGTCAACAGTTTAAATTTTATTGTAGAGATTGCTTCCCTGAAAATGGTAGAGCACGATAAACAGCTATTTCGCCGGCTACCAATAGAGCAGAGAGGTTTTGTAGCATCATGTCTCTGTCTACAGATCGTCCAAAATAGTGCACACAGTAAAGACATGTACTACAGTTAACTGCACACTACACAGGCACTAGGGTCGGTCTTCGTCTCGCAGGAGAAAAGTCTAGGTGTATGTGGTGTAGGCGATAAATGGTCTGACCATACAACAGAGTCCTTCTAGAAGGGTTAGACTGATATCTGTCATATAACTGTGGTCGTCTAGTTAGACATAGTTTGCTGCGGTTGCTGGATGCCCACCACTCTACATACCACGGTTTTAGGACAAGACGTCGATCATTGATGAAGACCCCCTATGATGTTATTGCATCGACTGGTGTTTCGTATTCATGATGAATTAAATCAGTGGTACAAAGAACTCGTCTTCCTCATCCGGAAGTGTCGCAGAAATGTCATTGCTGCCCCTGACGTCTTAGATTTGTAGTTCTGGAAACGTTAGAGATTCACGGAAGTTTCACCAACAGGGATCGTGGTATTTACGAAACGTTGCAGCTGGAACTGAGACAGAGCAAACGGATATCTCCCATTTGCTCTAGCTACACGGCTACTAATAACATTTTTTTTCCCTTCTCTGTCTATAATGTTATCTGGTTCTCACTTTCTGCATATGTAATGTAAGCACGAATATACTCATTCTTTATTTCTATTAGATTTCATTTTGCTTCATTATTTCAATTGCAGTCTCACATTAGCTGACTGCAAAAATATAATAAGTTTTATTTCAACCATATTTACTAGAAATTATACCTAATTAAAATTACGCTACAGTACATAATGGTGAAAACATTTTGAGGTAACCGATAAATTTGATAATGATGACACCACTCACTGTAAATTCTGGCTTTCAGATTTTTCATTAACGTAGTTAAAATTACGTGAAACTAAATAACTTATGAAATATTTTAATATTAAATTCACACGTCGCCACATTTCTCAATGTAGATTTATCCTCGGTGCTTGTCAGATGCCGATCGTTACCATTATACTTTTGTTAACCTAAGTTTTGTGCACAAGGTGGCATACTTTATTAACTGCATAAGACATTGATTAAGATTATTCCGTAACCTGCCACACTTTTCAGCATGGCGCTTATACTTGTAAATAGGTTATTCCCAATGGGTATGCATAAAATGGTTCCATAGCCTTTTCTGAATCGCTAGGCCGTCAAATATTTCGTAATCAAAATCCTTGGCAGTATTTATAGTCCATCCTGTGTAGCAATATACAAAAATGCAATTTTTCAAACGATTGCGTAGTTTGCAAAACAAAAATTGGTTCACTAGCCTGTCTTTAAACAGTCGGACGTCAGCCAAGATCGTCAGTTCGGGACGAGCGAATAAACGAGCGACACCTACGTGCTGTCTGCTCCCGGTAATTGCACGTGTAACAGCTGTGTGTAACGTGGCTGCGAAAATACGCGTGTCGGAATCTGCAAAAACTCAGTCATCTTGATACCTAAGAATTTATAAATGTTTTCTTTAATTCGAGTTTATTAATATTTTGACTGAGCATTAAATCAGCATTAAATATTGGAGAAACATTAGGTAAGTGAATCTTAAACGACATTATCGGCGACCAAATATCACCAGTCAAGCGAGTGCCCTTACCTCCTGGAGTCAATGCCTTCTATGGTGAACTGGTACAGTTTGCAGAAAAATCATATAACAAAAATATTGAGAAATTACGTTTGGAAGATATTCTTTCTTCAAAATAAACAAACACACCCTTAACGTAACCAGAATTGTACAAAGGCTTCGTAAATCAGAAATATATCACATGCAGCTATAGGAAGCAAACTGAGATGAAACTAAATCAGTTGTAAATATTCCCATGGGTTATGAAGATCAGTGGACCATATGTTAATTCTGTGCTCAGTCACCTGTGGAGTGTGTCTTTTAGATGTGTTCAGTTTCCTGAGAGTTTCAAATTGTCGTTAGTGCATTTGAAACCGCTTTATACAAAGGGCGAAAGGAATAACGTAGACAATTACCGGTCTGTTTATTTTCCACCAGGTCTCCAAAAGTTTTTGAGAAACCTATGTACACTATCTGATCACTGAGACGCCCTGCTAAAACTGCAGGGCAGGACAGGTAGCTTAAGCGATGGAAAAGGGGCCAAAATAAGCGGCTGTCAATTACACTCGAACATACAACCTTTATTTGATCAAACATTACAAGAGCCAAGATTTTTTTTAATAACGCTGCTTTAGTTTAGGAACTTAGTTAGTGGCTGAATGCGCCTTACAATCTCATGCCTTAAGGGCAAGAACACTTGAATTTAAAAGCTGCTGAAAGCCAATAACTTAAAGCTCAACCAAAATCAGAAATTTAAAAGGCAAAGCCTTATCTTAAAACAGTTCCTTAACTAGGCTGAAGGTCCAAAGAATCTGACATTTTAAGAGCAAACAACTTAAATTCAAAATCGGCTGAAGGCCAACACTTAAGACTCAATAAAATTAATTTTCAAAATGCCAAAGTCTTTACGTAAAACAGTTCTTAAATTAGGCTGAAGGCCCAAGTCATCTAAATCTGAAGAGCAGAACAACTTTAATTCAATATCGGCTGAAGGCCTCAAGAATCTGACACTTTAAGAGCAAAACAACTTAAATACAAAATCGGCTGAAGGCCCAACACTTAAGACTCAATAACATTAATTTTAGAAATATCAAATGCGTTTTTGGAAAACAGTTCTTGAATTAGGCTGAAGGCCCAAACCAACTGACGCCTTAAGGGCAAAATAACCTTAATCTAAAAATCGGCTAGAAGCCATACAAACAAGATGAACAAACATAGAAAAGGCAGCACACCCAAGGGTGCTCAGAAGATCCAAGAGTCGGCCTGAAATTCAAACACTAAAGCTCGCTTAGGTAACACAGAAACTTCGCCCAACCATTGTCGATCCGATGACAACCCAACAGACAGAGAGTCAAGGGACCCACCGACAAGATAACCTTCGCTTCTGCCAAACAGACCACAACAAGGAGTTCAATGGAACGACGTAGAAGGTATTGGCGCCCGCAACCAATTATATATTGAGCTGTCAAACTACACACTGTTCTGAAGAGTGACAACATAATCAGGAAAATACACTGCAGGTAACCGGCACGTTAACGGCGTCAAGGTATCAGATTCCGCTGGTGCACTTCAATCTGAGTAACCAATTACAGTTAAACTCCACCGGAGAGTGGCTAAAATTTGCCGTCATGAAAACACATGTTGTTGCTCTCAGGAATATCACAACAGCCAACGACGTACTCTAAACAACACAACTTGAACAGTCGTGACTTGATGGTAGATTAAAACTCAACTTTCATGCCTAGGTTCGGTGAGCCATGAACCTGGCCAAACTATGCGCCGCGGATATTTCCTCGCTGCTCCACGCCAACCGACCAACTGCTCGCACATTGCACAGCCGGAAACGGTGAAAGGTCCAAATATACGTCGGCCGATGAGACGACCAACCAACGGTCGTCCCGCTTCAGTCTCCCTCCGTCAGACAGCTTCATATGTGTCGCCAGCGGTAGGCGAGCACTGGCTGTCGGCGACTCACCGGTGCTCCGTCCCCGACTTCACTACTGCTGCGTCTCGACTGCACTGCTGGTCCGTCTCCAACTGACTACCAGACAGGTGACGAATCAGAAATACTATCGGTTGCTCCAGAGATGGTACAACAGTGCACTTATCGATACGTGCTGCTGGTGCTGCTCATGGGCAGGTAAGGCAGGAAGTTAGTGACGCCTGTAAATGGAATAAGAAAACGAGGCGCCAATACCGTAATAGAAGATGACAAACAATAAATGGGATAAACGCGAGCCGTGCACGGCTCAGTCATAATTATCCAGACACGATAGTGTATTGTAAGACTGACCACTCGATTTCACTTGAGCGGACCAGTATAAAAGCAGCCTGGATGTATTGTGTTGACTGTAAAGAAGGAGTAACAGCAGAATGGATCGGTTAGGAGACCTCAGTGAATATGAACGTTAACTTGTCATTGGTTGTCACCTGAGTGACAAATACATCAGAGCCAGTTGCCCAAGTCAACTGTTGCGATTAAGAAGTGCAAACGTGAAGGAGCAATTACAACTAAACCAAGAACAGGTAGACATTTTGTACTGACGGACAGAGATCGCCGAGCATTGCGAGGGCCACTTCAAAAAATCTCATGAAATCGAAGGGAAAGGATCACTCGTGAGTTCCAAAGTGCTATCAAAATTCCAGTCACTGTGCTTAGGGAGCTAAATAAAAGGGCTACAATGGTCTAGCAAATGTTCATAAGCCACATATTTCTCAAGTCAATGCTAAGCGACTCTTCATCCCCTTTAAAGAACGATGCCACTGGGCAATGAGTAACTGGGAGCAAATGATTTGGAGTGGTGAACTACGCCATATCCTATCGAAATCCTATCAAAGTGTTTGGATTTGGCGAATGCCTGGAAAACATTACTTGTTGTTGTACATGGTCCCAACAGTGATTACAGAGGAGGTGGTGTTACGATATGGGGATGTTTTTCTCGTTTAAAGTGAGGTCTCCTTAATATACTTAAAAAAACGATAAATTTGAGAAGATTTTAACACATTTAACAGCACTGTGTGCTGTGTACGAAAGAGGAACAGTTTGGAGGCGATGATTCTTTGTACCAGCACTATAATGCCCCCTATCACAAAAAGCTTCTGTGAGACATTGATTTGCAGACAATAACTTTCTTGAAATGCATTGCCCTGCGCGAAATTCACAGCTCAGCTGAATGGAACACATTTAGGACGAGTTAGAACTTCGACTTCGCTGCATATTCCTGGATCAAACATCACTGTCTGCTGTGGTTTCGATTCTTGAGAAAAAATGCGCTGTGACTGCTCCTCAAACACTGAAAGCGTCCCCAGCAGAGGTCAAGCCGTCCTAAAGGTGAAAGTAATGTCGACTAACGGATGTCTAGATAGTTTTGAGCAGATCGTGTATAATGGCGCACCTCAATACAATTAATCTTCTGTCAGACTCACAGTCTAGCTTCAGGAAGGGAGTATCCACAGAACATGCTATTTATTCTTTTCTGTATGATGGATGTAAACTTATTATCCCGTATGTGGAGCATACAATAGTTGCTGCATAAGTTGGAATATTAGAGGATTAGGGACAGAGCTCAAAGAACGAAGATTGCGTTTAACGTCCCGTCGACATAGAGGTCTTTAGAGACAGAGCACAAGCTCAGATGATGTCAAGGACGGGGAAAGGGATCGGTCGTGCCCTTTCAAAGGAACCATTTCGGAATTTGCCTGGAGCGATTTGGGAGTACCACGAAAAATATAAATCGGGGTGGCCGGACGCAGGTTTGTACCGACGTCCTCGCTAATGAGAGTAAAGTGTGTTAACCACTATGGGAAAGAGATCAACAATGGTCGATGTCATATCTGGCAAGTGCGACTCAGTAGCTTGTCCTCCACTGCCAACAAACAAGGAAGATTCTGTACAATGTATATGTAAGCTATTTCGATTATTAAATTTTATTTTTATCAATTTGTGTCACAGTTGCGTCCAAATATTATTAACTGTCTTTATTATAGTCCTATTCACAAACGATGGCGGGATGCGCAGGTCGAGGCACCGCACTGTTGTCGGTTCAAGCATAAATACGCTTCGCGCTTGAAGAAAGCGAGTACCCTCCAAATTATGTCTCTCGCTTGCTTATGTATCATTTGTCACTTACCATCCGCATCCGTGATGACAAGTCGCAGACAATGGAATAAAGATTCCCTAAATAACTTGCTACGACCGTGTTTAAAGCTCGCCTTGGTTACGACATTCACAACAGAGTGCACAGAACACTACAGAACGCTCATTCGCCCATCATCGTTCGTGACGCAAGCTATAGTTTCGGACTACATTGTCCACTCTCAAACGACAGTCTTCATAGTAAATGATAAAACACATTTCCACCTGTGAACACACATACAAATCGTATGTGTACTACGTATATCACGTAGTTGTGCACTCGTGGAAAAGTATGTTAACATTCACAACCAAGACTACGACCTGACAATGGACAAAGTAGCCCGAAAGTAATCTCTGTAAACACAAATTTTTGAATGTAACTGTCATAGAAACTTGAAAAAATAAAAACATAGTGAGCCGTAGTTTTGTCCGCCTCTTTGAAAAGCGGGCCAGGCGGAGTGCTTTCGCTTCGTCTAGTGTTTACGGTGGCGCTTTCGATTTGGCGCGCTGTTCGGATCGCTACCGCCCTCTGGCGGGAGGTGGAGCAAGTGTACGGTCGCGTGACGATTGAGGAGTACGTACTGGGCTGTGACCGAGAGAGGGGGTAGCGCGAGCGGGGCCCTGCTGTTGGGGGTCGCTAACTGCTCGCCACGTGCTTTGGCCGACCTCTTGGCTGTCAGGGGCTAAGTCTGCCTTACCCGCATGTACGTGGCTTACGAAGTTTAGAAGCCGTGGTGCAGGAGATCAGCGCGTGGAACCATATGTCTTCTTATCGGCCGTTGAAACCACTGGCAGCGGTTCGCTCGACGAGCATTTGTAAGTGAGACATGTTGACGGCGCTGGGGTGGAGTGTGAGAAGTTGAGTACTGTTTTTATGTAAGGTTTTCAAGGTCTAGTGAAGTGTATGAGTTTCTTCACCAGTGGTTTAGTTGGGGTCGTCCCGCGACATTTTTCGTTTGCTTGTCCGCGGGAATGTGGTAATTGCTTCTTGGTCGGGCCGTATCATTCATTGGGTGATTTAGGTCGGTGTCGCGGGTGTCTGTCGTTAGGAGTCTATGCAAGCACAGCCCTTGCTATATATTCTGGTTCTGATTACCTCGGGGAGTTGGCGGCTTGTAATGGAAGTTTCGCGGCTGATCTGCTGTGGCCCTATAGACGACCAATAACTATTCCGACTATTCCCTTTCGACGTGTCACTCCCTCACCAAGCTAAGGAAAATTTTTTTGGGCACTGCCTTTAATGTGAAGCTTAGTGTGCTGGCTTATTCACATTTATCTTGTAACAACTGACAGATGTAATATAAGTTATTTAATTGGCAAGAGAACTATTTTAACTTTAGTACAAACTAGATATTTAAGTTTTTTTGAGGAATTTTTCTCTTAAAATCTCATTATTGGGAAGTTGTTAGCGTCATACCTTGCAATCTCCTTTTCATTAAGAAAATTTGTCAGCTATTGAAAATTGCTTTTTTTTAATTGTTTTAAAAAATGCCAGACTTAAAAAAAATTTATTGTGAAAGTCTTTAAAATAAAGAGGTATCTTTAGCAGTGTGTGTTATTTCAATAGCACCTCCTGGCCCCTACCTCCACGATAACGTTTTGGAATAACATATGTACTTGTTGTTTGTGAACCGCCCTAATTGACGGTTCACAGGGAACAGATTTTAATCTGACTGTGGTCGTGAAAAGTGGGGGTGTCACAGTGTTCTGCTCCGGATCCATTCTATATATATATATATATATATATATATATATATATATATATATATATATATATATATATATATACACTCCTGGAAATTGAAATAAGAACACCGTGAATTCATTGTCCCAGGAAGGGGAAACTTTATTGACACATTCCTGGGGTCAGATACATCACATGGTCACACTGACAGAACCACAGGCACATAGACACAGGTAACAGAGCATGCACAATGTCGGCACTAGTACAGTGTATATCCACCTTTCGCAGCAATGCAGGCTGCTATTCTTCCATGGAGACGATCGTAGAGATGCTGGATGTAGTCCTGTGGAACGGCTTGCCATGCCATTTCCACCTGGCGCCTCAGTTGGACCAGCGTTCGTGCTGGACGTGCAGACCGCGTGAGACGACGCTTCATCCAGTCCCAAACATGCTCAATGGGGGACAGATCCGGAGATCTTGCTGCCCAGGGTAGTTGACTTACACCTTCTAGAGCACGTTGGGTGGCACGGGATACATGCGGACGTGCATTGTCCTGTTGGAACAACAAGTTCCTTTGCCGGTCTAGGAATGGTAGAACGATGGGTTCGATGACGGTTTGCATGTACCGTGCACTATTCAGTGTCCCCTCGACGAACACTAGAGGTGTACGGTCAGTGTAGGAGATCGCTCCCCACACCATGATGCCGGGTGTTGGCCCTGTGTGCCTCGGTCGTATGCAGTCCTGATTGTGGCGCTCACATGCACGGCGCCAAACACGCATACGACCATCATTGGCACCTAGGCAGAAGCGACTCTCATCGCTGAAGACGACACGTCTCCATTCGTCCCTCCATTCACGCCTGTCGCGACACCACTGGAGGCGGGCTGCACGATGTTGGGGCGTGAGCGGAAGACGGCCTAACGGTGTGCGGGACCGTACCCCAGCTT
This sequence comes from Schistocerca gregaria, assembly GCF_023897955.1. Classification (NCBI taxonomy): domain Eukaryota; kingdom Metazoa; phylum Arthropoda; class Insecta; order Orthoptera; family Acrididae; genus Schistocerca; species Schistocerca gregaria. The sequence continues at coordinate 143,113,567 of NC_064921.1, forward strand.
CATGGAGACGGTTGCGAATGGTCCTCGCCGATACCCCAGGAGCAACAGTGTCCCTAATTTGCTGGGAAGTGGCGGTGCGGTCCCCTACGGCACTGCGTAGTATCCTACGGTCTTGGCGTGCATCCGTGCGTCGCTGCGGTCCGGTCCCAGGTCGACGGGCACGTGCACCTTCCGCCGACCACTGGCGACAACATCGATGTACTGTGGAGACCTCACGCCCCACGTGTTGAGCAATTCGGTGGTACGTCCACCCGGCCTCCCGCATGCCCACTATACGCCCTCGCTCAAAGTCCGTCAACTGCACATACGGTTCACGTCCACGCTGTCGCGGCATGCTACCAGTGTTAAAGACTGCGATGGAGCTCCGTATGCCACGGCAAACTGGCTGACACTGACGGCGGCGGTGCACAAATGCTGCGCAGCTAGCGCCATTCGACGGCCAACACCGCGGTTTCTGGTGTGTCCGCTGTGCCGTGCGTGTGATCATTGCTTGTACAGCCCTCTCGCAGTGTCCGGAGCAAGTATGGTGGGTCTGACACACCGGTGTCAATGTGTTCTTTTTTCCATTTCCAGGAGTGTATATATATATAGGGTGAGTTAACTGCTCCTACCGGTAATGTTATACCTGGCCCTCAAAAACAAGGTGCGAGATATTCGTATTCTCTATGTCGAAACGCGCAAACTATTAGTCCTACAGCAAAATTAACAGGATCTTTTTGTAAGAAATCTAATGTAGATAAACGATTTTGAAGTCATTCAAGGAACACGTACAAAAGTGACATTCGCACCTCCAGTCCCACAATTATCCCTCACCAGACGGGATTCGTTGTTTGTTGTTCGTAATCTCTCCTACCACTGAACCAAAATTCCTGTCTACATGAACTATTCGCGACATTCGACATTTTTTCGTCTCTATTGATTGGTGTATTACGCCACAAGCATAGTCGGCTCTTTCGTTAACATTATTAATTTAAACGTGTCCATGAGGGTAATGAAATTAAAACGTTTGTAAACGGCTTTGTCAAACTGACGGAATTAATATAAATATGTTTGTGACTTACGAAGTCTTGTAGCTGTATTTGATATAGTTGTCTCGAAACACCAGCTTTCAAAAGTTCTACTTATTTATTTGAAGCAATAAATTTTTGATATATCTTAAATGTTTAGCAAATGGTGATTCAAGATCTTCACCTGTGTTAACAATACATTTTTGGATCGATCGGACCATGCAGAACCTCGATCAGGATGGCCAGGTGAGGACTATAATGTGAGTCTCGTGCCTTAACCACTGTTTCACCTCCCTAACTCCTAAACCAGTGAACAACTTAAGCTTGACAACTGGGAGTTCAAATGGTTCAAATGGCTTTGAGCACTATGGGACTTAACATATGAGGTCATCAGTCTCCTAGAACGTAGAACTACTTAAACCTAACTAACCTAAGGACATCGCATACATCCATGCCCGGGGCAGTATTCGAAAAAGTGACCGTAGCGGTCGCGCTGTTCCAAATTGATCGCCTAGAATCGCTCGGCCAGACCGGCCGACTAGTTGGGAGTGGCTAGCTAATTAATTTAAAGAGACTTCCAGACAAAAATAGTTTCAAATTTTAGACAGAAAAATCTATAGGTATTAATTGTTAAAAACGTGCCTCCATGTTGTGTACATAGTTCCGCGTACGCAACTTTCCCACTAGAGCGCGCCCCGCTAAGCACAACAGCGCAGGCGCAGCGCTCGTCCGTCTCCGCACTACGAGATGGCGCTGTCTTAGAGACGGACCAAATTCTGCTTCCGCCGATCCGCGTATTAATATGTAACGCAGCCAATGAGATTGCTGCTAACGTAGAACCTTTCTCCTCGCAGATCACACTCGCGCAGTGATACATGAACGCTCGAGGTATTATAACGAGTGTACTGACCTCCGGTTAGTCAGTCTGCATCAGTCTGCATTACTCTGAAAGTCAAGTTTCAGTCTGCGCCTGATAAGATGATCATATTCCTATACATAGCCATGAAGATAAATGTATAGACACTTTGTCAAGTACCAGAGATATTTGAGAATAAGATTAACGTACGAAGACCAAAGGAACTTCAGATTGTCAACTATAAACAGCATCCAGAATTAAGTTACGTAATGTCTATGATTTTTTATTATTTTAATAAATGTGTGGGAAAATTAATCAAGTTCTGTCTAAAGTTGGTCACCGTCAATCTGCTACTCTAAGTGTGCAAGTGGCATTTCTATCGTCTAACCTAACGGCAGAAGATAAACACGCCACGATAAGACCATGAGACATACTACTGACACTCGCCTACTTCGTTAGAGCGACAAGTAAAGAAATCTGATGGTGTGTGTACCGAAGGTCTTACAGTACACACACCACACTCCACAAAATTTGTCTAGTGACAGTGTAAAGTTAATTTTTCTGGAACATCTATTGCCTGCCAAATGTCAGTTGTAACTGACGTACCATCGTTCCCAGGTAGTTATATAAACATAAGGATATGATAAGGAAGTAGTAGTTGAGAATATAGTGAGAGAGGACTGTACTCTACACCCATACATTACTCACTCCGTACACTGAGCAAACTGTGAAAAACAGAGTAAAAATTTGGAAAGGATTTAAAGTTCAGGGAAAAAAGATTAAGAGTTTGGGTGTTAGCGATGGCATTGTAATTCTGTCAGAGATGGAGAATGCGTTAGAAGAGCAGTTAACTGGATAATTCAAGAGGTGCAGAGGAATCAGATTACCAAATTAGATGGTAAACGTAGTAGATGAGTTTTGTTATTTGGGCTTTTATATGTCGGAGAAGTCTGTTATAAGCAAACTCGGCAGCGTCAGTTAACCAGTGGTGGTGTGATGTCACCTAAACCCACACAGAGAGCGAGGCAGGAACTCCTTAGGTACAAAGTCTATTAAATTGCTGGGGGACATTCTGCAACCTTTACGCTGACGCTCCGGATTAATCAACTGGAATTCTGGGAGGCGTCGCATAAAAATGCAAGGATACCCTCTAAAATAGATAGGGGAAACTTATGACTACTAAATGAGACAGTAATTACAATTACTTTGTTTTTTTTTTTCAAAAAAATAATTTGTGAACAAAGATTAATATAATAGGACCTTGTA